>NW_021163343.1:0-104227 GCF_004324835.1 Dendronephthya gigantea | reverse complement strand
TGGTTGCTATGGCAACTATGATATGATTCATTATGATGATCTTTGATCATAATTAGCATATTAATCATAATAATTATAGTTGCCATGGCAACTATGATGATCATTAAGATGATTTTGACATAATTAGCATATTAATCATAATAAATTGATGGTTGCCATGGCAACTATGATGATCATTTATGATGATCTTGATTATATATAGCAATATTAATCATAATAAATGATGGTTGCAATGGCAATCATGATGCTATTTTGATGATTTTTTTAATCATAATTAGCATATTATTCGTAAAAAATTTATGGTTGCTAATGGCAACCATGATGATTTATGATGATCTTGATCATAATTTAGCAGATATTAATCATAATAAATGATGGTTGTTAAGGCAATCATGATGCTCATTATGATGAAATTGATCATAATTAGCATATTAGTCATAATAAATGATGGTTGCAATGGCAACTATGATGATCATTATGATGATCTTGATCATAATTAGCATATTAATGATAATAATGATGGTTGCCATCACAACCATGATTCTCATTATGATGATCTTGATCATAATTAGCATATTAATCATAATAAATGATGGTTGCTATGGCAACCATGATGCTCATTATGATTATTTTGATCATAATTAGCATATTAATCATAATAAATGATGGTTGCTACGGCAACTCTGATGATCATTATGATGATCTTGATCATAATTAGCTTATTTAATCATAATAAAGGATGGTTTCTATGGCAATCATGATGATCATTATGAATATTTTGACCGTAATTAGCACATTATTTTTCATAATAAATAATGGTTGCCATGGCAACTATGATGATCATTAAGATGATCTTTATTATAATTAGCATATTAATCATAATAAATTATGGTTGCTATGGCAACCATGATGCTCATTATGATGATTTTGATCGTAATTAGATACATAATTAATCATAATAAATGATGGTTACCATGGCAACTATGATGATCATTATGATGATCTTGATCATAATTAGCATATGAATCATAATAAATTGTGGTTGCTATGGCAACCATGATGATCATTATGATGATTTTGATCATAATAAGAATATTAATCATAATAAATTATTGTTGATATGGCAACCATGATGATCATTATGATGATTTTGATCATAATTAGCATATGAATCATAATAAATTGTGGTTGCAATAGCAACCATGATGATCATTATGATGATTTTGATCATAATTAGCATATTAATCATAATAAATGATTGTTGATATGGCAATTATGGTGATCATTATGATGATTTGATCATAATTAGCATATATCATGATAAGGATGGTTGTTATGGCAACTATGATGATATTATGATGATCTTGATCATAATTAGAATATTAATCATAATAAATTATGGTTCCCATTGCAACCATGATGATCATTATGATGATCTTGATCATAATTAGCATACTAATCATAATAAATGATGGTTGCCATGGCAACTATGATGCTCATTATGATGATTTTGATCATAATTAGCATTTTATTAATAATAATTATGGTTGCTATGGCAACTATGATAATCATTATGAATCTTGATCATAATTAGAATATTAATCATAATAAATTATAGTTGCCATCGCAACTATGATGATCATTATGATGATTTTGACCATAATTAGCATATTAATCATAATAAATGATGGTTGCCATAACAACTATGATTATCATTATGATGATCTTGATCATAATTAGCATATTAATCATAATAAATGATGGTTGCAATAGCAATTATGATGCTCATTTTGATGATTTTAATCATAATTAGCATATTAATCGTAAAAAATTATGGTTGCTATAGCAACCATGATGATCATTATGATGATCTTGATCATAATTAGCATATTAATCATAATAAATGATGGTTGTTAAGGCAATCATGATGCTCATTATGATTATTTTGATCATAATTAGCACATTAATCATAATAAATGATGGTTGCAATGGCAAATATGATGATCATTATGATGATCTTGATCATAATTAGCATATTAATCATAATAATGATGGTTGCCCTGGCAACTATGATGATCATTATGGGATCTTGATCATAATTAGCTTATTAATCATAATATGATTGGTTGTTAAGGGAATCATGATGCTCATTATGATGATTTTGATCATAATTAGCATATTAATCATAATAAATGATGGTTGCCATGGCAATATTATTATATTTATGATGATCTTGATCATAATTAGCATATTAATCATAATAAATGATGGTTGCCATCGCAACCATGATTCTCATTATGATGATCTTTATCATAGTTAGCATATTAATCATAATAAATGATGGTTGCCATGGCAAATATGATGATCATTATGATGAATTTGATCATAATTAACATATTAATCATGATAAATTATGGTTTGCCATGGGAACTATGATGATCATTATGATGATCTTGATCATATTAGCATATTAATTTATAACAAATGATGGTTGCCATTGCAACAATGATGATCATTATGATGATTTTGACCATAATTAGTTTATTAGTCATAAAAATGATGGTTACCATGGCAACTATGATGATCATTATGATGATCTTGATCATAATTAGCTTATTTATCATAGTAAATGATAGTTGCTATGGCAATCATGATGATCACTATGAATATTTTGACCGTAATTAGCACATTATCATAATAAATGATGGTTGCCATGGCAACTATGATGATCATTAAGATGATCTTTATCATAATTAGCATATTAATCATAATAAATTATGGTTGCTATGGCAACCATGATGCTCATTATGATGATTTTAATCGTAATTAGCATATTAATCATTATAAATGATGGTTACCATGTCAACTATGATGATCATTATGATGATCTTGATCATATTTAGCATATTAATTAAACAAATGATGGTTGCCATTGCAACTATGATGATCATTATGATGATCTTGATCATAATTAGCATATTAATCATTATAAATTATGGTTGCTATGGCAAATATGATGATCATTATGATGATCTTGATCATATTTAGCATATTAATTATAACAAATGATCGTTGACATGGCAACTATGATGATCATTATGATGATCTTGATCATAATTAGCATATTAATCATAATAAATTATAGTTGCTATGGCAACTATGATGATCATTATGAATATATTGACCGTAATTAGCACATTAATCATAATAAATGGATGTGCATTGCATGGCAACTATGATGATCATTAAGATGATTTTTTATCATAATTACCACATTAATCACAATAAAATTTATGGTTGCTATGGCAACCATGATGATCATTATGATGATTTTGGATAATTAGCACATTATTTATAATAAATGTGATTTGCAATGGCAACTATGATGATCATTATGATGAATTTGATCATAATTAACATATTAATCATGATAAATTATGGTTGCCATGGCAACTATGATGATCATTATGATGATCTTGATCATATTTAGCATATTAATTATAACAAATGATGGTTGCCATTGCAACAATGATGATCATTATGATGATTTTGACCATAATTAGCACATTATTTATAATAAATGATGGTTACCATGGCAACTATGATGATCATTATGATGATCTTGATCATAATTAGCTTATTTATCATAATAAATGATGGTTGCTATGGCAATCATGATGATCGTTATGATGATCTTGATCATATTTAGCATATTAATTATAACAAATGATGGTTGCCATTGCACAATGATGATCATTATGATGATTTTGACCATAATTAGTTTATTAGTCATAAAAATGATGGTTACCATGGCAACTATGATGATCATTATGATGATCTTGATCATAATTAGCTTATTTATCATAATAAATGATGGTTGCTATGGCAATCATGATGATCACTATGAATATTTTGACCGTAATTAGCACATTAATCATAATAAATGATGGTTGCTATGGCAACTATGATGATCATTAAGATGATCTTTATCATAATTAGCATATTAATCATAATAAATGATGGTTGCCATCACAACCATGATTCTCATTATGATGATCTTGATCATAATTAGCTTATTTATCATAATAAATGATGGTTGCTATGGCAATCATGATGATCACTATGAATATTTTGACCGTAATTAGCACATTAATCATAATAAATGATGGTTGCCATGGCAACTATGATGATCATTAAGATGATCTTTATCATAATTAGCAAATTAATCATAATAAATTATGGTTGCTATGGAAACCATGATGCTCATTATGATGATTTTGATTATAATTAGCATATTAATCAAAATAAATAATGGTTGCCATGGCAAACTATGATGATCATTATGATGATCTTGATCATAATTAGCTTATTAATCATAATAAATGATGGTTGCTATGGCAATCATGATGAACATTATGAATATTTTAACCCTAATTAGCACATTAATCATAATAAATGATGGTTGCCATGGCAACTATGATGATCATTAAGATGATCTTTATCATAATTAGCATATTAATCATAATAAATTATGGTTGCTATGGCAACCATGATGCTCATTATGATGATTTTTGATCGTAATTAGCATATTAATCATAATAAATGATGGTTATTAACTTACCATGGCAACTATGATGATCATTATGATGATCTTGATCATAATTAGCATATGAATCATAATAAATTGTGGTTGCCATGGCAACCATGATGATCATTATGATGATTTTGATCATAATAAGCAATTAATTATAATAAATGATTGTTGATATGGCAACCATGATGATCATTATGATGATTTTGATCATAATTAGCATATGAATCATAATAAATTGGGGTTGCCATGGCAACTATGATGATCATTATGATGATTTTGATCATAATTAGCATATTAATCATAATAAATGATGTTGATATTGCAACCATGGTGATCATTATGATGATTTTGATCATAATTAGCATATATCATAATAAAGGATGGTGGTTATGGCAACTATGATGATAATTATGATGATCTTGATCATAATTAGAATATTAATCATAATAAATTATGGTTGCCATCGCAACTATGATGATCATTATGATGATCTTGATCATAATTAGCATATTAATCATAATAAATTATGGTTGCCATGGCAACTATGATGCTCATTATGATGATTTTGATCATAATTAGCATATTATTAATAATAAATTATGGTTGCTATGGCAACTATGATAATCATTATGATGATCTTGATCATAATTAGCATATTAATCATAATAAATTATAGTTGCCATCGCAACTATGATGATCATTAAGATGATTTTGACCATAATTAGCATATTAATCATAATAAATGATGGTTGCCATGGCAACTATGATGATCATTATGATGATCTTGATTATATATAGCATATTAATCATAATAAATGATGGTTGCAATGGCAATCATGATGCTCATTTTGATGATTTTAATCATAATTAGCATATTATTCGTAAAAATTATGGTTGCGCTATGGCAACCATGATGATTATTATGATGATCTTGATCATAATTAGCATATTAATCATAATAAATGATGGTTGTTAAGGCAATCATGATGCTCATTATGATGATTTTGATCATAATTAGCACATTAATCATAATAAATGATGGTTGCAATGGCAAATATGATGATCATTATGATGATCTTGATCATAATTAGCATATTAATGATAATAAATGATGGTTGCCATCACAACCATGATTCTCATTATGATGATCTTGATCATAATTAGCATATTAATCATAATAAATGATGGTTGCTATGGCAACCATGATGCTCATTATGATTATTTGATCATAATTAGCATATTAATCATAATAAATGATGGTTGCTACGGCAACTCTGATGATCATTATGATGATCTTGATCATAATTAGCTTATTTATCATAATAAAGGATGGTTTCTATGGCAATCATGATGATCATTATGAATATTTTGACCGTAATTAGCACATTATTCATAATAAATAATGGTTGCCATGGCAACTATGATGATCATTAAGATGATCTTTATTATAATTAGCATATTAATCATAATAAATTATGGTTGCTATGGCAACCATGATGCTCATTATGATGATTTTGATCGTAATTAGCATATTAATCATAATAAATGATGGTTACCATGGCAACTATGATGATCATTATGATGATCTTGATCATAATTAGCATATGAATCATAATAAATTGTGGTTGCTATGGCAACCATGATGATCATTATGATGATTTTGATCATAATAAGAATATTAATCATAATAAATTATTGTTGATATGGCAACCATGATGATCATTATGATGATTTTGATCATAATTAGCATATGAATCATAATAAATTGTGGTTGCAATAGCAACCATGATGATCATTATGATGATTTTGATCATAATTAGCATATTAATCATAATAAATGATTGTTGATATGGCAATTATGGTGATCATTATGATGATTTTGATCATAATTAGCATATATATCATGATAAAGGATGGTTGTTATGGCAACTATGATGATAATTATGATGATCTTGATCATAATTAGAATATTAATCATAATAAATTATGGTTCCCATTGCAACCATGATGATCATTATGATGATCTTGATCATAATTAGCATACTAATCATAATAAATGATGGTTGCCATGGCAACTATGATGCTCATTATGATGATTTTGATCATAATTAGCATTTTATTAATAATAAATTATGGTTGCTATGGCAACTATGATAATCATTATGATGATCTTGATCATAATTAGAATATTAATCATAATAAATTATAGTTGCCATCGCAACTATGATGATCATTATGATGATTTTGACCATAATTAGCATATTAATCATAATAAATGATGGTTGCCATAACAACTATGATTATCATTATGATGATCTTGATCATAATTAGCATATTAATCATAATAAATGATGGTTGCAATAGCAATCATGATGCTCATTTTGATGATTTTAATCATAATTAGCATATTAATCGTAAAAAATTATGGTTGCTATAGCAACCATGATGATCATTATGATGATCTTGATCATAATTAGCATATTAATCATAATAAATGATGGTTGTTAAGGCAATCATGATGCTCATTATGATTATTTTGATCATAATTAGCACATTAATCATAATAAATGATGGTTGCAATGGCAAATATGATGATCATTATGATGATCTTGATCATAATTAGCATATTAATCATAATAAATGATGGTTGCCCTGGCAACTATGATGATCATTATGGTGATCTTGATCATAATTAGCTTATTAATCATAATAAATGATGGTTGTTAAGGGAATCATGATGCTCATTATGATGATTTTGATCATAATTAGCATATTAATCATAATAAATGATGGTTGCCATGGCAAATATTATTATATTTATGATGATCTTGATCATAATTAGCATATTAATCATAATAAATGATGGTTGCCATCGCAACCATGATTCTCATTATGATGATCTTTATCATAGTTAGCATATTAATCATAATAAATGATGGTTGCCATGGCAAATATGATGATCATTATGATGAATTTGATCATAATTAACATATTAATCATGATAAATTATGGTTGCCATGGGAACTATGATGATCATTATGATGATCTTGATCATATTTAGCATATTAATTATAACAAATGATGGTTGCCATTGCAACAATGATGATCATTATGATGATTTTGACCATAATTAGTTTATTAGTCATAAAAATGATGGTTACCATGGCAACTATGATGATCATTATGATGATCTTGATCATAATTAGCTTATTTATCATAGTAAATGATAGTTGCTATGGCAATCATGATGATCACTATGAATATTTTGACCGTAATTAGCACATTAATCATAATAAATGATGGTTGCCATGGCAACTATGATGATCATTAAGATGATCTTTATCATAATTAGCATATTAATCATAATAAATTATGGTTGCTATGGCAACCATGATGCTCATTATGATGATTTTAATCGTAATTAGCATATTAATCATTATAAATGATGGTTACCATGTCAACTATGATGATCATTATGATGATCTTGATCATATTTAGCATATTAATTATAACAAATGATGGTTGCCATTGCAACTATGATGATCATTATGATGATCTTGATCATAATTAGCATATTAATCATTATAAATTATGGTTGCTATGGCAAATATGATGATCATTATGATGATCTTGATCATATTTAGCATATTAATTATAACAAATGATCGTTGACATGGCAACTATGATGATCATTATGATGATCTTGATCATAATTAGCATATTAATCATAATAAATTATAGTTGCTATGGCAACTATGATGATCATTATGAATATATTGACCGTAATTAGCACATTAATCATAATAAATGATGGTTGCCATGGCAACTATGATGATCATTAAGATGATTTTTATCATAATTACCACATTAATCACAATAAATTATGGTTGCTATGGCAACCATGATGATCATTATGATGATTTTGACCATAATTAGCACATTATTTATAATAAATGATGATTGCAATGGCAACTATGATGATCATTATGATGAATTTGATCATAATTAACATATTAATCATGATAAATTATGGTTGCCATGGCAACTATGATGATCATTATGATGATCTTGATCATATTTAGCATATTAATTATAACAAATGATGGTTGCCATTGCAACAATGATGATCATTATGATGATTTTGACCATAATTAGTTTATTAGTCATAAAAATGATGGTTACCATGGCAACTATGATGATCATTATGATGATCTTGATCATAATTAGCTTATTTATCATAATAAATGATGGTTGCTATGGCAATCATGATGATCACTATGAATATTTTGACCGTAATTAGCACATTAATCATAATAAATGATGGTTGCCATGGCAACTATGATGATCATTAAGATGATCTTTATCATAATTAGCATATTAATCATAATAAATTATGGTTGCTATGACAACCATGATGCTCATTATGATGATTTTAATCGTAATTAGCATATTAATCATTATAAATGATGGTTACCATGTCAACTATGATGATCATTATGATGATCTTGATCATAATTAGCATATGAATCATAATAAATTGTGGTTGCCATGGCAACCATGATGATCATTATGATGATTTTGACCATAATTAGCACATTATTTATAATAAATGATGATTGCAATGGCAACTATAATGATCATTATGATGAATTTGATCATAATTAACATATTAATCATGATAAATTATGGTTGCTATGGCAACTATGATGATCATTATGATGATCTTGATCATATTTGCATATTAATTATAACAAATGATGGTTGCCATTGCAACAATGATGATCATTATGATGATTTTGACCATAATTAGCATATTAGTCATAAAAATGATGGTTGCCATGGCAACTATGATGATCATTATAATGATCTTGATCATAAATAGCATATTCATCATAATAAATTGTGGTTGATATGGCAACCATGATGGTCATTATGATGATTTTGATCATAATTAGCATATTAATCATAATAAATGATTGTTGATATAGCAACCATGATGATAATTATGAAGATTTTGATCATAATTAGCATATTAATCATCATAAAGGATGGTTGTTATGGCAACTATGATGATCATTATGATGATCTTGATCATAATTAGCATATTAATCTTAATAAATTATGGTTGCTATCGCAACCAGGATGATCATTATGATGATCTTGAACATAATTAGCATGTTTATCATAATAAGTTAAGGTTGCCATGGCAACCATGATGATCATCATGATGATCTTGAACATAATTAGCATGTTAATCATAATACATGATGGTTGGCATACCAACTATGATGATCTTGATCATAATTAACATAATAAATGATGGTTGCCATAGCAACTATGATTATCGTTCTGATGATCTTGAATATAATTGGCATATTAATCATAATAATTTATTGTTGCCATTAGAGCTATGACGATCATTATGATAATCTTGATCATAGTTAGCATATTTATCATGATACATGATGGTTACGATGGCAAAGATGATTATCTTAATAATGATCATGTTCATTTTTAGCACAATAATCATAATTAATGATGGTTGCCTTGGTAACCATGATGATCATTATGATGATCTTGATCATAATTGGCATAATAATCATAATAATTGATGGTTGCTATTGCAATAATGATGATCATTATGATGATCTTGATCATAATTAGCATATTATTCATACTAAATTATGGTTGCTATGGCAACTATAATGATCATTATGATGATCATGATCATAATTAGCATAATAATCATAAACAATCATGGTTGCCATAACAACAATGATGATCATTATGATGATCTTGATTATAATTGGCATGATAATCATAATACATGATTGTTGGCATTCCAACCATGAAGATCGTTATGATGCTCTTGAATATAATTAGCAAACTAAATGATGGTTGCCATAGCAACTATGATGATCGTTATGATGATTTTGATTATAATTGGCATATTAATCATAATAATTTATGGTTGCCATTACAGTTATGATGATCATTATGATAACCATGATCATAATTAGCATAATAATCATAATTAAATATAGTTGCCATCATAGAGATTATAAATAACACTAGAGGGGTCATCGAGGAGAAATTGTGGAGCGTGTTAATGCGGGATAAATTCAAGTCCCGGATGTTTACCCATTCACGATGTCCGAGGCTAAAATATGTCAATTTTAACGAGTTTTTTCAATTTCTAAATGTTTTTTCCCCTAAAATATCATTTCGGGAAGTCTAAAGTAGTAAAACCGGGTCCAAAAAGCACTGTTTTTCCTTAAAAAACCGGCAAAGTGACTTAAAAAACTAATATTATTTTTTAAATACAAATTTTACTTGTTGCTAACGTGGTTGCTAAGAAGGTATTGATCTAGCTAATCAGCGCTTGGCTTAGCATTCGGGACTTAAATTTGCCTCCCATCATCGCGCTCGCTTTTTTGACTGATGTTTTCGATACCAATGCCTCTCTTAGTGTTATTTATAATCTCTGTGGTTCCCATGGCAACTATGATGATCATTATGATGATCTTAATCATAATTAGCATAATACATAATGGTTGCCATAGCAACCATGATGATCATCGTGATTATCTTGATTATAATTGGCTTAAAAATCATAATCAATTATGGTTGCAATGGCAACCATGATGATCATTATGATGATCTTGAATATAATTGGCATAATAAACATAGTAAATGATGGTTGTTATGGAAACTATGATTATCATTATGATGATCTTGATCATAATTACCATATTAATCATTATTATATATGGTTGCCATAGCAAATATGATGAACATTAGGATGATCTCGATTATAATTGGCATAATAATCATAAAAATGTATTACATATTTATGTATTTATGTAAATATGTAATCGGCGGAAAGCCTCGCATGGAAATCTCGTGTCCCGTTTGCATTTTCTCCGTTTGAACATTGTTCAATAAATTTGGTATATATATATATTAAAAATTATTGTTGCCATAACAACCATGATTATCATTATGATGATCTAGATCATAATTGGTATATTAATCAATATAAACTATGGTTGCCAGTGCAATCATGATGATCATTATGATGATCTTGATTACAGGCATATTAATCATAATAATTTATTGTTGCTATTACAGCAATGATGATCATTATGATGATCTTGATAATAAAAAGCATATTAATCATAATATATGATGGTTAGCATGGCAAAGATTATGATCACTATGATGATCATGATCATAATCAGCATTATAATCATAATTAAAGATAGATGCCATGGCAATTTTAATGGTCATTATGATGATCTTGATCATAATTCGCACAATAAATTATGGTGATGATCATTTTGATGATGTTGATTATAATTGGTATAATAATAATCATAAATGATGGTTGCTATGGCAACTATGATGATCATTATGATGATCTTGATCATAAACAGCATAATAATCATAATCAATTATGGTTGCTATGGCAACCATGATAATCATTATTATGATCTTGATTATAATTGTCATATCATACATAATAAAAGATGGTTGCCATAGCAAACATGATGATCATTATGATGATCATGACCATAATTAGCATAATAATCATGATTAATGATGGTTGCCATGGCAACAATGATGGTCATTATGATGATCTTGATCATATTTAGCATAATAAATTATGGTTGCAATAGCAACCATGATGATCATTATTATGATCATGATCATAATTAGCATGATAATCATAATAAATGATGGTTGCCATAGCAACCATGATGATGATAATGATGATCTTGATCATAATTAGCATATCAATCATAATAAATTATCGTTGCTATTGCAACCATGAAGATCATGATAATGATCTTGTTCATATTTAGCATATTAATCATAATACAATATGGTTACCATTTAGGCATAATAAATTATGATTGCCATAGCAACTATGATGATCATTATGATGATCTTGATTATAATTAGCATAATAATCATGAAAGATTATGGTTGCGATGGCAAGTATGATGATCATTATGATAATCATGATCATAATTAGCACAATAAACATAATTAAATATGGTTGCTATGGCAATTTTAATGATCATTATGATGATCTTGATCATAATTGGCACAATAAATTATGGTTGCATTAGCAACCATGATGATCATTATGATGATGTTGATTATAATTGGCATAATAATCATAATAAATGATGGTTCCTCGCCACTTGAAAGCCGATTTGTTGCTATCTGTATTTATTTAATTGTATATATTTATATATGAATTTATTTATTCTCTAAAAGCTGTATTGTGTGGCAAATTAATTAAATTACAAAATAATTACAAATTAATTGCTATGGCAACTATGATGATCATTATGATGATCTTGATCATACATAGTATAATGATCATAATCAATTATGGTTGCCATGGCAACCATGATGAACATTCACGCTTGTCATAAATTGTCGTATATTCGGCCAACTCAAACGTAGCAATTTTTTTCCGTGATCGCGAGAATTTTCGGGAGACTAAGGGCGAGATAACTTTTCAAAAATTTCGCTTTTTATTGCGCATTGGGGATTTGTAGGTCACCTTTAGACGAATAGCGATTAAAGGGATTAATAGGGGATAATCTTACGATCACAATGATACCAAAGTTGCTATGGTAACGTATCCACTTCCGCAGGTTTAGTTTTGTTTTCTCGCTGCACAATGACGCTCATTGGAAATTTTCAGAAAATTACATCATTTTATCTTCACATAACTTTTGTTTTTTACGCTATCAGATATTAACATTATATAATTCTAAAAAAGAATATTCTCGTCTACAATCGTATGTTTTTTTATGTTGATTTACGTCCGTGGTATGGGCAAAAATGCCTTTATCAAAATCGCGTGAATACAGCCGTTTCAATGTCAGCGCATATATGAAGGAACGCCGTTTGGCAACAGAAACGTTGGCAAAACAAAGCAAGGCGCTGATTGCAAAGAAGCAGAAGTTGGCCCGGCTAGACAAAAAGGTATGTTTGAACCATTTAATAGTTTAGTTTCCAAATTATTGTTAAAATATATCTATAAAGATACAACATGACAATCCATAGCGCTGGCGATTCAAAACATTTACATGTATGTCGAAGGTTGGAAAGCGTAACTTATGAGTAATTTACATAGATGTTTGCCTTGAGTAACATTTAGTTTTGTAAACAAGTCTTCTCAGCTCTCATTTTTATAGTTGTTTTCCGGACAGAGTGCTAAGTTCACGAAATTATATAGCCAAATCCAGTGGAGTAAAAACAAAGCAACTGTACCCATTTATAGTATTTACTATCTAGTGCAACCAACATTATAGATAGCAAAAGTAGTTGATGAAATAGAGGATAGATCAGATATAGCCAGACAGGCAGGTTGTACGTCTAAAGCCGGTGCTAATAAGAGAAGGAAAGTTGAAACAAGCAGTTGTAGTGAGAGGACCAAGAGAAGGCGTAGTGCTGAAACAATTGAGGTAGCTAAGAATATTCATGGGGGGGAAGAACGAAGTTTGAAGGCAAGTACTGCTGGTTTGCTTGAGGCACTTGAAAGTAGATGTTCAGAAGATGATCTAGTTTGTGGGATGGATAAGTGCAAAAAGTTCAAGGAGAAGGTATTTCCAAAATTATACAAGAAGGCAGTTGATCAGTTTGAACATATCAGTCAAAATATGTTGCGATCTATAGCTGTGTACTATTGTAATGGGGTAATGGGTAAGGTAAAGTATATGTCAGTGTACAATTATTCGGCTCATAAAAAAAAGCATGTGCGTATGACAGTTGCTAACAACCTAACAAGTTGCTAACAAGTCGGTTAACAACCTATGTAAAAAGCATTGATGTAGGCAAGCTACATAGTGTTCGTGATACTCTTTGTGAGGGCTTGGATGAGAAAGACAAGGTAAGTGGATGTTATCGTGATATTGAGGAACTACTTCTCAGGCTAGCTGAGTTCTATCTCTCGAATGATCTGTATGAATTATTAACTTTTACTGAAACTAACACATTTCATGTTGCTTTAGGTGGAGATGGAGCACCTTTTGGTAAGGATGATTTGGCATGTGCCTGCCTTGTAAGCATTTTAAATAATGGTCAGGGTGTTCTGAGTTCAAATGAAAATTTCCTTCTCTTTGGGGCTAATTGCAGTGAGAATTGTGTTCCTGTAATACGGTTCTTGCAAAGATTGCTCATTAAGAAAATTGAGAGTTCAAGTTATACTATTTTGTGCAACAATGAGGAAGTTAGGGTTAAATTTGTAGTATCAGAATTGCCCAATGACATGAAGATGCTAGCCTTTTTAGGGGGAGAATTGTCTAACAGTGCAAAGTATTTTTCATCTTTTGGTAATGTCACCTTCGAATCCGCTGGAAAAGTCACAGGTACTTTTGGCCCTCTACCTTCTGACACTTGGAAGCCCTGAAAGTATGCTGACAGACTTAAAGTGGCAAGGCAGGTTGATAGGCTTAAAGCATCATTAGTCAAATCCAAGTTAGCAGCAAGTACTAAGCGGAACAAGGTAACATCTTTCATTGCTGAACAACAGAGTAGACAAGAATTTGTCCCAATCATTGGGGAATTAATTGACCGGGCACATGTTGACCCACTGCACTTAAAGAATAATTCTTGTGCTTTAGCCCATCGTTATATTCTGCATATTGCCCTTGGAATGGCCAAGTTACCCTCTTCAGTTAACTCTTTTTATCAGGTTTCATCTCAATCTCCATTTTTTAAGTACGTTGAAACTTTGCGGTCAAAATGTTCTCTCTCAAAGTTGGAGAACAAAGTAATCAGATGGTTTAATGAAACGAAGGGTAGTGGTAAAGGGTTTGATTACAGGTTTACAGGCAAAGACTCACGGATGTTCTTGCACAATTTTATATACCTTTTAGATATTTTGGAGAAAGATTCCACTGGTATGCAATCTGAACATCTTCATATTCATTCTTTTCTTTGTCTTTGCCTTAGAGACTCAGTTTCCTTGTTTAGCCGTATCAAAATCACAGATGGACAGGTAAGTATTTTAAAACAGCATTGTTCTAATTTTGTCCGTGGATACTCACTGTTTTTTTCGGTGAATCCTACGATCTGGACCCTTGAGCATGTTGTCCCCGTGCATACCAAGGAGATGAAAGGTAAGTATGGTTTAGGTTTGGGTATGAATTCAATGGAGGGAAGAGAAGCTAAACATACAGCAATTTCAAGGTACTGTAAGAACACTGCATACCTGTATCGATGGGAGCAGGTTTTCCGGCATGAATTTATTTCCCTTATTTGGCTTCGAGAAAAAGGTTATAACATCAAAAACGCTTCAATTTCCAGAACACTATCTTATATCCCGAAGCGCATCAATGACAGTTACAAATATTGCCAGTGTGGTCTCGGTAAATTGGCAAGTAAAAAACAGTGCCGTTTCTGTAGCCATGATTTAAGAAGCAAAATCAAGGTTAGTATCGAGAAAGGCAAGATTCTTGTTTAAAGGCTGTTTTCCTTTCCAGCTTTTTTATTAACTGTTGATGTAATAAATTGAGAGACATTGTAAAATCAATCGAAAGACAACTTAAATTGTATGTCTACACACTTGTCTTTATCTAAAATTTTTGCAATGCAAAACGTAATAAAATTAAATGAGAATTTGATTGGATCAATTTCTTTGAGTGTGAACTGTGAATGTTTGCCGGTTGGAATGGAAATCAGCCTTGTGTTGTGCACTTATTGATTTAAAGCCTGGTTCACACTTCTTGTAAGAATCTGGGATCCTCTTTGTTTCGCAAAATCCTTTGTCTGTCGGAAAATAATACATTCGATTCCCGATTCTTAGAATCTAGTGTGAGTCAGGCCAAGCCTAAATCAACCAAAGTCAGGCTATTATTTGACTTATCGCACAAGCGGCGTTGAAAAGTAAATATGCGCGTAGTTGAGAGTTCGTAAATTACAGCACAGGACCAGATGTTGCATAGCTAACAGCCTTTTGAATAACCGGGTCCAGGTTAAATGTTTCTATTTTATGATATATGCCCAAACGTAGTTTCAGTTTAATGCATAATTGCTTTAATTTATACTGATGGTTGAAACTCTGTTATTTTTTAATTCAGTGACAGTGCTAAATTATTCTGCGATCATCTAGAAATCCATTCCAAAATGGGAAAATTTGATCCTTCAAACCTGTGGTATGGAACGTGGCCATGGGCACAAACTATTGCAGTATTGGTGATTTCTGCAAGTGCATACTCTAAATCTTTCGTTTTACAGTTACAGAAATTATACCCCCCCTTACATCAGAGTTAACTGTGTCTGTGATAATATTTAATGATAATTTTTACGAGTACAAATTATTGTTAATGGACGATACTCAACGCACTATAGACCTGGAAGTTTATAGATTAAACATATTGTCGAAACAAAGAAAGACTATATCACAGACTTTCATTATTTGCTTGCCAAACCCGCAGGCTACTGCAACCAGTATCGTTTATTAACTATGTCCAAACTACTATGTTTGACCTATTCATAAATATAACAATGAAACTATAGTTAAGCCCACTGGCAGTTACCCGTGTTAGCCGTATCTGGCTATCATTCACGTTGGTCAAAACGTTCGAAAAATCTCCCATTACAATGCAATAGGTCACGTGATAATAGCCATTGAAGAACTGAATTAATTTTTCACGAACCAATGACCCCCAATTTGTTGCGATTTTAAACCTTATAAAACACATTTATAAAGTTCTTACCATGTTTAATTTGAAGTTACACCTTTTAGCTTCTGAATTAAATGATGATCGAGTAAAATTATGCTCATTTTAGGTTTATTTACTGCAATTTGCGGAGCCCACTTTTAGGCAAATAATGATTTCCAGTGGTCTGGATTTGAGACCAAACTGTATTCTTATGGGTAGGGAGGGTTGTGGTCGTAATAATCTTTATTTTTGACTTTGGGTACCCCAGACATTACCAAAAATCTTACGAGATATTCCACGAAGTTCAACATTATAGCAAGATTTTTGTGCTCATTCGTTAATATCTCTTTTGAAATATGTTCTATTGAAGTATTTCGAAGTCAAAATCGTAAATTCAACTGTATTTTACAAAAAACCTGTTGTTTGAGTGACTGATGGCAATGATGAAGCCTGCTTTAAAACCAAAAATGAAGCCACTCATGGAGCGTCGAAATAAATATGGCGTCAAAAAGTGAAGACGAACAAGAACTGTGCAAAAAAAGTCGCAAATGTTTGAAGGTTTCCGGACACATAGGTCGCTGTAATACTCAGAGATCAGTGAACCCTTTCTGGGAGTCGTCAGGATCATACAAACTGAACGAAAAGAAACGGAAATTACTCGAGGAGGAGCATTGTTTTGAACAGCATGTGACGGCAAAGGAATCTCAATTAACTGAACGCGAGAATCAGCTTCGAGATTCTCAAGTACTGGCTGAGAACGTTTTCAGAGAAAAAAGTAAGAACCAGTCAATAAATTCTTGCAAAATACTCATCAAGGGGTATGGCATCCATTAGTATAAAAAAACTACTAAAAATAATACTTAACCCCTTGCCCCTAGGCCTAGTCTGTTTTCTATTTTGTTCCACTTGAGGCACAACTACTTCCTGAGAAAATTCACTTGAGTTATTACCTTTTAGATAATTGTATCTTGGAACTACGAAACACACTGCAAAATTCTAAAGCACAGGTGAAGCAACTAGAAGAAAAGTCACTGGCTCTGACAATACAGCTTGAACAACTTAAAAGTATGATTTTTGCACTTGGATTAGATAGTAAACATTTCTCAAAGTCCAAACAAGAGAATAATTGCACGACTAAAGCCATGATAAATGATCCATTTTCAACCACTCATTACAGAAGGAGAAGTGAGTCTGGAAAAGCACTCAAATTCATTCATGGAGGTGAGACAGGCTCGTTCTTTGGTGCATGGGATTATATTGCAGGCAATGCACCAAAGGAACTTTTAACTGAGTTGTTTGTTGGATATCGGAAAGGAACTCTTCTCAAGAAAATTTTCAGCAATGCCACGAAAGAATACAAGTTGTCGCCCGAAGCCTTACAACAAGCTATAGCAACAAAGTACCAAAATCACGTATCACGCAGGAAATTTACACTAGTATGCAAGACGCAGTCATCATTCTTTAACACAGAATCCGAAACATGGCTTCCACGTAATATCAGTTGTATGGGAATTGACCTATAAGGCTGCCAAAGTCAGTATCTAATTCTGCGGTGGATAAACTTGTAAAAAGCTTAGACATTGGAGATGTCACACAGTTACAAGATGTTGCTGGAGTATCAAGGACTGTCACTGGACTAGTTTTTATGTTAATTGACCTTCACCTAAGAGTACCTCACTTATACAGAAAGCTTGTTTGGTTTAATGATTTAGAAAATCATTTCGTTATTCAATTCTCAGACGATGGAGCCCCAGAAACAAGTCAGATGACAATGTCAATTGGTAGTTTGACTACATGGAACTTGGGAGAAAGAGTAAGGAGCTCTGATTTTCAATATCTTTTACATTGTGTTAGCTTGCCAGAGAAACACAACATACTAGAAGAATTGTGGAAACAGCATACGGACGAGATGGCTATACTCGAAGGAAATATTCTCACTATCGCCGGAAAGAAATGTACGGTTCAATTTCAACCGAGTGCCGACATGTGTTGGCAGAGTTGGGCTAATGGAGAATTAAACCAAGCTGCCACCTATCCCTCTCCATATGCCAATGTGCACTCAGGTATAAGCATTTTTGGCCATTGTGTTATATTATTTTTTACCATAAGTGCATGAGATTTTCTCGTAACAACTTAAAACTTACCCCTGAGGATTTGCAGCGTTTCAATTATAGCTATATCAGAAGCATCCTCAGAGAAACCCAAAGATAAAAATTTTGTGAGCTGGATAGCTGAACAGGTATAGCAACAGACTGATCCTGAAAGTGCAATTTCAAAACCTGCTCCAGCCATCAAAACTTTTGTTATGTTGCACAGTGTAAGTAAATCATGAAAATTTTCTTTCTATGCTTCTTTGAGGATGATTCGATCCTGACATTTGGTTTTTAAATTAGAATTTGACTATTCGGTTTTGCCAAAACCATTTTGCCAAAGGGAGAAAATACATTAGTTATTACAATGGAAGTCCCTTGTCTAAGTTGCGAGTGAAGAAAGCAGTGGTGGATCCACTGAAAGGGGGTGGGTGCAGGGGGGTGTGCACCTCCAAGCCCATCACAGGATGGGGTGCAGGGGGTGTGTGCAAAATTCTGTCAAGTGTTGGATTTTAGTAGCTAAAATACAGCTAAACTGTTGCATTATATGGTATTTCATGAAAAGTTAAGACGTCAGTGAGATTGAAAATTTATTTGAATTATGGTTGTGGAACTTTTATGATGTCAATTTTCTCGTATGATTGCCGTCAGAATGCTGCCAAAAGCCTTTTGCCAGTACCCCCCTAAGCTGATAACACTTTCAGCACTCGACTGGAGGCTCGGATCATTGGTATGCATTGTCAAGTCAACCTGGTGCACTTCCTCTGAAATTCAGGGCTGGATCCACCACTGGGAGAAAGCACTAATAATAAAAACAATATGTGTTCATGATGGCCATGGTGTTGCCAAACTCAAAGAGTTGTATTTCACCTCTCTCAAAAATTTGTATTCCCCCACCTGGGAAATAGCATGTTTCAAGCCATTAATGAATACAATTTGCAATGTACCCTTATGGTATTCATAAAAAATCTGATCTGATACACTGTTGGTATTTCAATTATTGCTAATAAATTTTTATTATTTAACCTAATATTTGTAAAATAATCAAACCTTGTGACAAAATAGTCATCTACTTGATATTCAGGCTATAAATGATATACTTCTTATCATGTTGAGGAGTAGAATATTTTGTCACAAACAAATTCAATTTGATATAAATATTTTAATGTAATAACATTTCACATGATTATTGTTTTAGGTAATATTTGTACCATGGGTGGAACCATTGGATATGGTACTAATGACACTTGGAAACCCTATACCAATTCAGACCGGAAAGAGCATGCAAACATGGTTCAAAATTTTGAACGCTCCTTAAAGACATCTCTGTCTGACAAAACCCGCCATGAGAAGAAGCTGCAATTCATGGCAGATAATGGGATTCGACAACTTGTACCCCCCTGAATTGGAATTTTTGCTGACAAGCAAAGGCCGGAACCTCTCCACTGCGAGATTAATGCGTGGCAACAAGTACTCAACATCATTTACCAAGAATCTGTGCAACGCAAGATGTTTGATCAGTTTATCAAAGTGTTAGGTGCACCTGCTCTTGCTTCCTCTGCTCCCGAGCCTGTAATCGAGGAACATGAAACACAAGTTCTTGGTTGTGGTTTACTGTTCCTTGTGCCATCTATCAAAGACCACTTTGATGATGAAAAGAAAAGGTTTAACAAGATTCCTACCAGAATAATAGGAGAACAAGCAATTGCAATTGCCAGATATGGTTATCGATTATTTGACTGCCTGGAATTCCCTGAAGAGTCAGCTGTACAAAACGTCAAGCGTCTATCACTCAGCAGAATCGTGTTATACCTGCGGAATGCTTGTGCAACTTTCAACAAAGTCTCGTCAACAAAAGCAGAACTGTTAGAACTTGAGGAGAATTGCAAACTCTACTTCAATCTCCTTTGTTTATTCTTCCAAAATCATGTTAACGTGACCAGCTGGACTGTGGGTTATGCATTACCATATCATGCATTAAAACTTTATGATGTGTACAAAGTTGGCTATGGTATTATCTCGCAACAGGGGAAGGAAGCAAAGCACTCTGCTGTAAAGAATGACTTGGAATTGAGCAACAGGTCCAACAAGATCGTTTCGGTTTGTATCATTTTTCACGTATACTTACTTTTATAATATTTATGCTTTCAGGTCCAACAATGCTGACAAAAATGGAAGTGGTGGCAGGTAATGCGTGCTAATTATGTTCGCAATATCTATCTCCCAGAGCACCAACCGCTACCACAATCATACAAGTCACATTACAAATCAAGAATCCCACCTCATTGTGATTCCGAAGGAGTCTGTGATTGTGGAAGACGTGTGGCAGTTGATTGCAATTTTTGCCATACCTGTCTTCAATGTCAGGAGATTGTTGATTCAGCGCAGAAACAGAAGTTATCAACTCATCTTACTGAGGTTTTTAAGCCTTATATGTGCTCTGAATGTGGCCAACGCTTTGGAGAACGAGTTGATTTGGAGTCACATCATGTGCTGCACCAAGATGGAGCTGTGGCTATAAGCTTGTGGAATGGTAAAAATCCAAAAGAAATGAGTGTTTCTGAGCTGAAAGCAGAGCTTAAGAAGAGAAATATTGGGACGAGTGGGAAAAAAGAAATTTTATTGAAGAGATTCGAAAGTTCTTTGTGGGTAGAGAAAAACAGTTAATTAAATTCCTCGAGCTTCTGGGATGAGGAAGTGTTCATGGGATATTTATTGAATGGGCATGTTTGGTAAATCAACAGGGAAATTAACTCCTGTGTGCCATTGTAATGTGCATTCCATTGTATGTATAAAGCCAAGGAATATTCTATTACAACTTTTTATTACTAGTATTTATTTTAGAGCTAGTATTTATTTTACTCTAAATAGTTGTCCTTATTGTGATTATATATAAGTTGTCTTTTTCTACAGCAAAACATAACAATTTTCAAACTTTAATTACTTTATGTCATTGTAACATATGAGAGAAATCTGTTCCCTCATTAGTACAGGATATATTTCAAATATTATTGCACTTTTTCTAAACTTGAAGTTTTCCTTTTAAATTACAGTAAGCAGTATAACTATGTGAAATGCATAATGGCTAATTATTAGGTGAAGCACATTCATTTAAACTAACAGGTCCAGGATAGCGGTTTAAGGCACAATTGTAGAATCTATTACAAACCAATTTAGCTCACGTGAGGCACAGTGGAAACTGCTTTAATATTTGTTTGGTGTGTTGAAACAGTACTGTATGTTTATTATACCTAAGTACTGGCCTTCATTATAATTAACATTGTGGTGTTCCCACAAACCAAACAAACATACAACAAATATATTAATATGCAATGCCAGCTATAGTAACTAAGCTGGATACACATGCTGGCACCAGGGTTTAATGTTAGCAAAAGACATTTACTACCCAACATTTTTCTCACGTCAGCTGAAATTGCCAAGTATTGGGGTAAGTATATTAAATTATGACAAATACAGGTGGCTTGTGGCTGAATTTGTTCAATGCCTACAAAATTGTGGAAATTTGTGTCATTATTTTTTGTTTGTTTTTTTCAAGTTTAAATGCCAGGTATTGCAACGAAATCTACATGCTTGAATAATGTAAAGTTTGTATTGATCATATTCTGTTCATTCACTGCCAAATTTAATTGGAGACTAGATTCATTAGTGTTTGGAGACCTGAGTCCAATGCATAATTGTCAGCCGTGTATCTTTGAATATAAAATGACACATTGACTTTCTGGGTCTTCATACTGTAGTCAATACAGAATGGCGTAGATTTTGAAACGACTATTGCTGACTTTCCGTTGTACGTAGATTCCCTTTTCCTCCCTGTCGTTGACGGAATCCTTCTAAAATGCCGCGTAGCAAAACATATTTCACCTGAGAAACGAGCTGGGGAAAAAAGCATTTTGATTGATCGCATTTGCGAAAAAGTGACCACATGTCTTGTGGCACCGCCACTTGAAATAATCTCTCCTGAATATCCACGGCACAGAGTTAGTATATGTCGAAAAATTGCACAGGGGATAAACAATGACACGGGATTTACAAGGCCATAAACTTTTACCGATTTCACATAAATAACAATCGATCATAGGGCCAACCAATTCCAGTTTGTTGCCAACTACTTCCTCGAGCTGGTCGTCCATGTTAAGCATTCATCTCGGTTACCGACGTGTTCCAAAACTTTTCACCCCTTTCTTCACCTTCTTTTGAAGCCTTTAAGTCAAGCATTATACTATCCTTGTTGTCGGCCATTTTAGCATAGTTGTTTGTCTTGTGAAGGCATACCGCTGAAAAAGCGAGCCCGCACGAGTGGGAGATGTTTCGAATGTTTTGACCAACGTGATTCTCATTTGGATTCCGAGCTCTCAGGACCGAGTAAAAGAGACAACCCACCATCCACCCCTTCCTCCACCTTTGGACGGCAAATGTAACGAGATGGCACTGGGAAGTATAGTTGCAACATAATCGAAGTATGTACACAAACTTATTTCTTAATTGGCCGCTTGGCACAACCTTATTACAATGGCTATGGAAATATTCAATTCTCAGCATGAGTGAACTACTCGCATCGATATTCATATTGTAATAATTCGCTTAGCTTTGAACAAACTCAGTTATTATCAGTTTTTCTATCTCTCTCTACACCACACGTTTCATATATATCTCTGTTCTGGAGCATATTTCCATACGCCCCCAATGTTCACCCATGCATACTAAGTATACAAAAATTATCTTTATATTTACATTCATCACACTACTCCCTCCCGAGTCATCTTACCGACTCGGAGATGACACTAATGTTACAAATCTAGAATAGTTCTCGGCTTCCTCTTTCGTTTGCTCCGTCGTAGGGTTCCCATTGAAGATTCACCAACTTCGTTATCCACACTTTCTTGAGTCTCTACGTCGAAACGACTAGTCTCACACTGTTCATTACCCCAAATATTCGATTGGTGGCCAGCATACTTCCATAATCTGTTTCGATGCACAACTTTCGGTTTGGTCTGCATGTTTTTCCTTATCCGATATACCAGATCATTCAGTCTTTTTACAACAGTAAACGGACCCTCCCAGGGCCTCGTCAATTTGGACGATCTTCCCTTCTTTCGTCGAGGGTTAAACAGCCAGACAAGATCATCTTCTTCTAAAGGGTTTGCACTACTGTCGTTATTATACTGTTTCCTCATCTTCTCGTAGCTTAATTCCAAGTTTTCCCTGGCAAATCTGTGAACTACTTCCAGATTTTCTTGTAGACTTTGGACATGCTGCGTAGAACTCTTGCGTTCATATTCTGGAGATCCATAAACGAGATCAACTGGTACACGAACCTCATGCCCTAACATCATACGTGCAGGAGTAAATCCAGTTGCCTTGTGCACAGCTGTCCTATACGCCATTAGAAGAAGAGGTACATATTTGTCCCAATCGCGTTGATGCTCTTCCACAAACAAAGATAATTGTGTCTTTAAAGTTCGGTTGTATCTTTCCACCATCCCGTCTGACTCTGGATGGAGTGGAGTTGTCCTAGTTTTATGTATACCGAGCAGTGCGCACATTTCCTGGAATACCGCCGACTCAAAATTTGTTCATTGGTCGGAGTGAAGCTAGAGTGGAACACCAAATCTGCAAACAAATTCGTTGACGAGAACTTCTGCCACCGTTTCTGCGTCTTGCCTAGGAATGGCATAAGCTTCAGGCCACTTGCTGAAATAATCCATAGCCACCAACAGGTAACGATTCCCCTTATCAGAGAGAACGAATGGGCCCATCACATCAATTGCAATCCTTTCCATAGGGCTACCAACCAGATATTTCCCCAGACGTGCTTTTTGTCGCCGACTTGGTCCTTTCTTTGATGCGCACAGACCACAACGCGCACACCACATTTTGACATCCGATTGACAATACGGCCAATAGAATTTTTCTTTTACCCGTTTCAATGTCTTTGCCACTCCGAAGTGTCCCGCCACAGGATGATTATGCAGTTGTGTTAGAATCTCTTCGCGCAAACACTTTGGTACAATTAGTTGCAATCTCACTTCTTCACCGTCTGTGGACTCCCATTTCCTATACAGAACGTCCTGTTTCACAATTAGGCTGTCCCACTGCGCCCAATAAATTTTGGTGACTTCGCTACGACCTGACACCGCTGACCATCCAGGTCTTCCATTCCCAACCTTCAGCCATCGAAGAACTGGACCGATATCTGGATCTTTTTCTTGAATTTCGGAAAGTTCCTGCTGACTTACGGTTTTTTTTACAGAGTCCTTCAAGCTTTTGTTGGGTATGTCCTCTGAGGTGGAACGCCTCACATCACAAACACCAGGAGAAGGTTCCTCTCGACTCGAACATTCTACTTCTTTAAACGCGTCTTCTTTTGACTCAGCTCTATCACAATGTCTACAGTGTAACTTTAAACATGGACGTCGCGACATGGCGTCAGCATTCAAGTGATGTTTTCCCTGTCTATATACGATTTGCATGTCATACTGTTGTATCTTGTGAAGCCATCGAGCCAACTGGCCCTCCGGACTTTTAAAATTTATCAACCAACGCAATGAAAAATGGTCCGTTCGCACCACAAACTGTCTTCCGTACAAGTATGAATGGAAATGATCCAGGGCTTTTACAATCGCCAGCAGTTCCCTTCTTGTGACGCAGTATTGACGTTGAGTTCGATCAAGAGAACGACTAAAATATGCGATGACTTTCTCCTCTCCGCCTTGTTTCTGTGACAGTACTGCTCCGATTGCACTATTGCTGGCATCTGTATCAAGAATTAAGGTGTCGTTTTCTGTCAAGAAAGACAAGACGGGTGCGCAAACAAGCGCTTTCTTTAATTTCTGAAACGATTCTTCCGCTAAGGAATCCCAGATGAATGCTTGATTTTTCTCTAACAGACGAGTTAACGAATGAATTTTCTGTAATAGGAACATAGCCCCAAGAAACTTCGTAATTCTGTAAGGCACTCAGGACTGGGCCAATCATTCACAGTGCTAACCTTTTCTGGATCCGTAGAGATTCCGTCTTCGCTAACGATATGTCCCAGATATTTCACTTTACGACGAAATAAGTTGCATTTCCCGACAGACAGCTTCAGCCCTGCTCTTCGCAAGCAGTCAAACACCTTACGTAAGTTGCCAAGTTTCTCTGCAAATGTCCTCCCATGAACGATTATATCGTCTAAGTAGACCAGACAAACACTCCACGGCAACCCAGCTAATACATAGTCCATCAATCTCTCAAACGTCGCTGGTGCATTGCAAAGCCCAAATGGCATTACACGAAACTGCCACAGTCCTTCTCCAATGGTGAAAGCCGTTTTCTCCTTGTCTTCAGCGTTCATCATGACTTGCCAATACCCGCTCTTTAGATCTAACGTTGAGAACCATTTTGAACCACTTAACGCGTCTAACGTCTCATCAATCCTGGGAAGAGGATAAGAGTCCTTTCTTGTTACGTCATTCAATTTTCTATAGTCCACGCAAAAACGCATAGTGCCATCCTTTTTCTTCACCAAGACAACTGGTGACGACCAAGGGCTTGCTGAAGGTTCTATTACTTTTTGCTGTAGCATGTCTTTCACTGCTTGACGAGCTACTACTTTCTTTGTTTGCGGCATCCTTCTAGGTGGCTGTTTGATTGGTCTTACCCCTCCAGTCTCAATACGATGGGTAACGATATCCGTCCTCCCGAGATCACTGGAGTCTTTTGCAAACAAATCAGCGTTTTCACAAAGAAATTCATAAACTTCGTTCCTCTGCTATTCATCTAGTTCCGCTACACTTTCTTGGAAAAGTAGGTTCAAATGTTCTCCCATCATACTGCTTGAACTGGTTGGCCCATGTTCACCGTCTTCTTCATTTGAATCAAGTTCAGCCACAGAGCAAATGGTTTCACACTTTGCCAAATCAACTCCAGCCAAAACTTTGCGTACATCATCTGCCACATTGACCATTCTCACCGGTACCACAGGCGATTCCTTATTGAGCTTCACCAACGTTTTACCCACAATAATTTCTGGAATCGTTCCTCGAACGTCCGGTTCAATAAGTCCGTAATCCACCGCTCCGGGATAATCGAGCACTCGAGCTGGAATGATAACTTCAGTATGAGGCTGGATACATGTATCTTCAAGTACAACAACCCGATAACAAGGAGGACTAAAGTCTTTATCTTCCCCATTCGGCAGAATGGGAGTTTGGACGTCCCCAATTGTCATAACTTTATTTACGAGATCCAAACAGCCTCCACGTTGCTCCAAAAAGTCACATCCGAGAATACAGTCTTCTCCTATCTCTGCCACAAAGAAATTCTGAAGGAACTCCCGTCCAGCTATTTCAACTCTTAACGCAATTCTCCCTATCAGGGACATCTTTTCACCCGTAACCGACCGCAAACAATTGTTGACAGGTTCAACACTTGACAAATCCAAACCAATCTTTGGCAAGACACGACTATTCACAATCGATATATTGCTACCAGTATCGACTATCATACGAATAGACTTTTTTTCAAGTGTTCCCTCAACAAAGAGTCCGTCATTTTTCTGCCATGAAATATTATTTGGCGATTTCTTTAGGGCTCTTTCCGTTAACGTCGAGCCCCGCCCTTCAGACTCGACACTTCCTCGTTTCCCTGATCCGAATTCTTGTTTTTGGCTTCATCCTGCGTGGAATTCTCGTTTTTGAATTTTCGACATTCTCGTTGCAGATGCTTTTCAGAACCACACGTCCAACACCTTCGTCTTCTGATTGGTGACCTGTCTTCACGTCTTTTCTGGCTCGCCTCACTGACAATCTTTCGTAACTCGCTCGTCATTCGCTTCAGTTCAGCTAAAAACTCTTGATTTTTTTTGTAATGAAGCATCGACCTCAGAAACCATATCTCCCTGTGTCCCATTTCTTGGCGATTCTCGCACTGTCCTAACAAATTTAGTTCTACGTTTCGCCGCGAGAGTGAACGATTCTACTTCCAGCGACACGCCAAGAGCTGCTCGAAGAGACGACGGTCTTGCCTGGGCCACTCTCAAACGTAGCTCGTCGTCTGTAAGGGCATCAATAAATTGATCTTTCGTCAATGTCTCTAAAACTGCAGGAGATGCGTTAGGATATGCCAACTTCGCTAATCTTTCTATGTCCTGAGCCAACTCCGGCAAACTTTCTTCTCGGTGTCTAACTCGACTGCGTAATTTCATTCGATGCAATTCCGCCTGCCTTTGACTCCCGAATCGACTTTCGAGGGCTGCCACCAACGATGGATAATGAACACGGCTTTCGGGCGGTAGATTCGACAAAACTGTCAATGCTTGGCCTCGCAAACTAGTTGCTAGAAAAGCAGCTTTCTCCGTTCCATCCCATCGGTTAATCTCTGCTACGATTTCAAATTGCGTCTTGTACGCTTCCCAAGGAGTACGACCATCAAATACTGCAGGCTTCTGAACTGGACGACCAGAAGAATCAGCTGTACGAGTTGCAGTACCATAACATTCTGGGTTCTCTTTAATGTCCACTTGAGCATAGGGTGTACTCATGCGAGGCAACGATTTCGATCGCGACTGTTTACGTTCTGGCCGGTTAAGCATTGTCGAGAAATCGTCAGGTTTTGTTGCTTCCGATTTTTGAGGCTCCGTTGTGATAAGAGACTGGAATTCTTCGCGAAGTTCTTGTTTGACTCGTTCATGTAACGAAGCAAACACCCCTGCGTTAATTTTCTCCAATCGCTGTTGGCTTATATCCATCTTCGATTCAACTGACTGCACTCTGTTACGTAATTCAAAAACAATACACTCGAGTTCTTTATTCCGATCGCAAACACGAGAAAAATCATCAGAAAGCTGCTGTATTGCGTTGCTTAAAATCCCGACCACTTCGTATATCTTATCCTCCTGCCGTGCTTTATACTCTTGCAGAAGGTCTCGTTGCTCCTTAACCATTGCTAACAACTCATTCTCAAAACCCGATCGATAAGGCTCGTCACAGCCCGTTTCTTCTGTATTAGTTGCCACATCTGTCCTGGTATTTTGCTGGGCTTCTTGAGCTCGAGTAACAGGCATTTTTCCGACTCAGTGAAGTAAAAGGAACTCCAACTGAATCCTGGCGGGGTCGCCAATGTAATAATTCGCTTAGCTTTGAACAAACTCAGTTATTATCAGTTTTTCTATCTCTCTCTACACCACACGTTTCATATATATCTCTGTTCTGGAGCATATTTCCATACGCCCCCAATGTTCACCCATGCATACTAAGTATAAAAAAAATTATCTTTATATTTACATTCATCACAATATAAACATTATCCTCTTTGGACATTACAATAATAATATATATCAATGTCATTATTGCTTTATTTAATGAAATACAAAATAAAGAATTAAGTGGTTGAGGCAATTGCTCTAGGATTAGGTCGCAATTTTACCATAGACCTCACGTTTTCTTTACGAAATTTGATAACCTGGCATAAAGCCAATTCCTATTTACAAATTCACTCTATTTCTGCATAAGGGTATATGTACTGAGCCAGATCAGTGTTCTAAGAAAGATTTCCCTGATCATTTCTTCCCAGGGCCCAGCTCAGAGTTTATGTCTTGCAGGGCAGACTAGGACCCAGCTCTAAATGGAGTATATGTTCTAGCCGACTCAGGACCCAGCTCTAAATCCGCGCGGTAAAAGTATATGTCTTGGGCAGATTAGGACCCAGCTGGAAATCAGTATATGTCCTAATCGACTTTTCCCAAGATCCAGCTTTTCAATACGAGCATATGCCCTGGGAACCGCTCAGCACCCAGCTCTTCGCAGATACAAAAAATACAGCATATAGAACAGTTGTCCCACACTTCCATAACCCCACAAACCTGGTGTTCCGGGCGTTCTTACTAACTCAATATTATAACAAACACAGTTGATGAGGACATTAATTCAAAATTTGGTGCGAGTAATACCAGCAGTACTAATTTCGGTTTTTTTGGTGGTTAGCATTGTTATACGCACTAAACAGCCCTTCTTCATTTATGAGCCCACGTTTTTCTTCATTTTGGGTCTTTTTACAGGCAATTTTTCCGTATAATATAATAATTTTGCTCAAACACTAACTCCAGTGCTTTATAATTTCAGTGCAGTTCAACACTCGGTACCGTAAAAATAATACATTCAGAATTTCCCCGAATTTGTTTCGTTTTTGTCCAGCTGAGAGTGAGAGAAATGGCACATATAACTGTAGTGTGGATGCGGTCATGAGTTAACATAACAGCGCTGGGAATCAGTCGGATTATAGAAAATTTGTGTTAGCAAATTTCTCTTATCTGGTATTTTATTATTCCTTTTTTTATACGTTTATCTCTGCAAAAAAATTAGCGTTCAACTAATGCCGTTAATGTGTTAAATTCATATATTTGTACTTTAATTATCACTTGCAACATTGTGTTAATTGCTTGTACCACATATAACAGATTCCCCACAATGTTATGTTAAGTAAATGAAATCTGAACACTTTATTTTTAAGTAAACTAGTAAAGCCAAACAATCATATGAAACACAAACATATGCATAGTGCTTTATCGCTTGCAATGACACATTGTCCTGTTTTAATCCAACATTGTGTTAATTGCTTGTAGCACACATTTAAACATTTTTAATACACACTTAATGTAAATCACACTGTAGTGTAGAGATTAAAAACAATAATAATGTTGAAAAGCCACAAAATCATATATTTCACATGCATAGTGCTTTATCACTTGCAATGAAACATTGTCGTGTTTAATTTTAATCCAACATTGTGTTAATTGGTTGTAGCACACATTAAACATTTTTTATGATACACTTAATGTAAATCACACTGTAGTGTAAAGATTAAAAAATGCACAATACAACTATACATTAATAATGTTAAAAAGCCACACAATTATATATTCATTTCATATTCATAGTGCCTTATCTCTTGCAATGACACATTGTCCTGCTTTAATGCAAATTGTTTGTAGCGTGCATTACTTAAAGACCTTTTTGAAAAAGAGCAAGAGGCCTGTTTCGAGTTGCACCTGTTGCAAGCTACACAAAAACAAAGTTTTTCCAGTCAAACTTTAAAAATAAGAAATTATTTTGAAATTTTGACAGCAGAAAACCGGACTGGGCTCATTTTTGCATAACTCGTAACAGACCTCATGCTGTTTTTTGGAATAGGTCTGTGGCACACTTAATGTAAGTGGCACTGTAGTGTAGAGATTAAAAATACACAATACAACTTTACATTAATAATGTTAAAAATTAAGCCACACATAATATATGTAGTGCTTTATCTCTTGCAAAACACATTAATATTGTCCTGTTTTGATGAGCTGTGTGTAAATTTCTGCACTTATGCCATGTGCAGTTAATGTAAATGGAACAGTAGTGTGGATGTAAAAAAGATGTAATAAAACTATACACTAAATGTTGAATAGTAATTATTGCTCTCTATGTTAGGGGACAATGAATATATATATATATATATATATATATATATATATATATATATATATATATATATATATATATATATATATATTATAGTGATGTTGTTACTTTTCATTTAAAGTTTGAAGCAATATACAGTATGTACATTATAGGAACTGCACCATTGATAATAAAATAGTGATGAAGTTATCAATGTCATACTCCTAATAGAGTGACTTGTACAAATAGTGTGTTTAAACAGGTATGTACTTTTATCAAAAAATGATTGTAAAAATAAAATATGTTGCATGAACAATGCAGTTGGTAATATATATAACTAGCAGAAAACATCAAATGGGTAAGTCAAACTCCTTCCAATGATTAATAAGTTGAACTCATAAAAGGAAATCTATTAGGGGCTATTTTTAGAAACCTAATTGTGCATATATATATATTCATTGTATGCAAGCCCAACTGATTTGTTTTGATATTGATTGCTATTTCCCTCATTTAAACATGTATATATGAATATTATGCTTCTAGTGATGTCCCCGAATCTATTATTGATATAATAATTAAGTCTGAACACTCAATGTTCATTTGTTTGGCTAAGCCTTCTTATAAGATTCAATGCAAGCTGTCTGCATGGCATTTAACATATTGCAGTGTTGTCATTGTTGTCTTTACATATATCAACCATACTCAAGAAAGCAAGGGAAATCATGCCTTGGTACCATAATTGCTGATCCTAGCCTGTATAACTGAATTTAAATAGTTATTTAAGTATATGGATGGTGGCCTATATATGAATATAGGTTGCCATAATGCTGTTAATTACACCTAGTCACAGAGCCTACACTAAAATCTTGCTGCACCTAACCATGAACCTGTCTCAAAAGAAGTCAAATATATAAAAATGTTGCTCTGTCAAACCAGTTACATGATTTTCAAGATTTTAGGCTTCTTCTGCAAGTCATTGCAACAACCCAAATAGTATTAATGATCAAATACTAATAATTTGGCTTTTGTTTATTGCATGACTTGCAGAGGAAATCTAAAATCTAAAAAATCATGTCACTCATGTGACAATGAAGGCAATATTTTTATATATTTCAGTTATTTTATGGCAGGTTCATAGGTGCTGCTACACCGTATTAGGTTTCCTTCTCTTCTTGAATAAGGTTGACAAATGTCCCCATGCATAGTTTTTCATAACCTAGCACTATTTTAAAAGAAATCTTGCGGCAATATAAACTTTCGTAAATAATTCAGAATCATTCCATTGATGTGCTTACAAACATTCGATCTTTAACAATTTGAAACATGTAAACATATACCTTCAACTGAAAAGACTGATTAGCTTGTTACATGTACACATAGAATGTTGTTAGCACATCAACATAACAAAACAAAAAGTTACCATAAACGTTAATTATGTTGTGGAAAGCCATGGCAGTTCCATTCTCCAAAATTAAACGAAATTAAAAGTTTCCTTTGCTTGATCTTGTACGCGAAAGTAAACCTCTTTTCATCGGATACAACTATAGCCAAACATTATGTCCCTTTCGAGAACCAGATGCAAGATTTCTTTTAAAATAGTGTGCACGTGTGATTTCTTCGCTAGGGAAACCAGACACAAACGACAAAAACTTCTGAACCAGGCGAATGGACGTGAAGGAAATCAATTCCGCATTCGCGTTGTTATACTGTGGCAACAGAAAGGCTCGACAAAACCATTCATGGCTCTTACGACTTGCGCAAATAATGAAAACATCGCATACGGAATGTGCCGAGAAATTTCGCCGCGAAATGGATTGCGCATCCCACGCCTCCCTGCTAACCGTCGATAAATAGCACTCAACCAGATCTTTGCCTCGTCCTTTAGCACACTGCCAGGGATAATTGGATAACTAGTGTGAAGCTACAACAGGATTCACCACAGGATTCGCTCTTCCTCCGAGAACAACAAAATCGGACATATGCGAAGCTAGCACGACATTCAACCGCACTAAATTCGATACGTAAACACAATATATTATTTTTTATTTTGCGGTTAAAAACAGGCAGTATATCAATGAAACTGGTATCGATAAAAAGCTTACATAACACAGATTCCGAATATTTAATTTTTATCTTGGCCCAAATTCGTTGTTGAATCTTACAGCTCCTCAAACGCAGACGTCTGCCAGCCTGAGATTCGAAATCGCATATAATGATGTACGTTAAATGCGCGTTGAAATACGAGCAAAGTAAACACCAAAAAACGGCTTCAAAATTTATGAAACTGGTATCGATAGAAAGCTTACATAACACAGATTCCGAATATGTAATTTTTATCTTGGCCCAAATTCGTTGTCGAATCTTACAGCTCCTGAAACGCAGACGTCTGCCAGCCTGAGATTCGAAATCGAATATAATGATGTACGTTAAATGCGCGTTGAAGTACGAGCGAAGTAAACACCAAAAAACGGCTTCAAATTTATGAAACTGGTATCGATAGAAAGCTTACATAACACAGACTCCAAATATGTAATTTTTATCCTGGCCCAAATTCGTTGTCGAATCTTACAGCTCCTGAAACGCAGACGTCTGGCAGCCTGAAATTCGAAATATCATATAATGATGTACGTTAAATGCGCGTTGAAGTACGAGCAAAGTAAACACCAAAAAACGGCTTCAAAATTTATGAAACTGGTATTGATAGAAAGCTTACATAACACAAATTCCAAATATTTAATTTTTATCCTGGCTTAAATTCGTTGTTGAATCTTACAGCTCCTCAAACGCAGACGTCTGCCAGCCTGAGATTCGAAATCGCATATAATGATGTACGTTAAATGCGCGTTGAAATACGAGCGAAGTAAACACCAAAAAACGGCTTCAAAATTTATGAAACTGGTATCGATAGAAAGCTTACACAACACAGATTCCGAATATGTAATTTTTATCCTGGCCCAAATTCGTTGTCGAATCTTACAGCTCCTGAAACGCAGACGTCTGCCAGCCTGAGATTCGAAATCGCATATAATGATGTACGTTAAATGCGCGTTGAAGTACGAGCGAAGTAAACACCAAAAAACGGCTTCAAATTTATGAAACTGGTATCGATAGAAAGCTTACATAACACAGATTCCAAATATGTAATTTTTATCCTGGCCCAAATTCGTTGTCGAATCTTACAGCTCCTGAAACGCAAACGTCTGCCAGCCTGAAATTCGAAATCGCATATAATGATGTACGTTAAATGCGCGTTGAAGTACGAGCGAAGTAAACACCAAAAAACGGCTTCAAAATTTATGAAACTGGTATTGATAGAAAGCTTACATAACACAGATTCCGAATATTTAATTTTTATCCTGGCTTAAATTCGTTGTTGAATCTTACAGCTCCTCAAACGCAGACGTCTGCCAGCCTGAGATTCGAAATCGCATATAATGATGTACGTTAAATGCGCGTTGAAATACGAGCGAAGTAAACACCAAAAAACGGCTTCAAAATTTATGAAACTGGTATCGATAGAAAGCTTACATAACACAGATTCCGAATATGTAATTTTTATCCTGGCCCAAATTCGTTGTCGAATCTTACAGCTCCTGAAACGCAGACGTCTGCCAGCCTGAGATTCGAAATCGCATAATATAATGATGTATGTTAAATGCGCGTTGAAGTACGAGCGAAGTAAACACCAAAAAACGGCTTCAAAATTTATGAAACTGGTATCGATAGAAAGCTGACATAACACAGATTCCGAATATGTGATTTTTATCCTGGCCCAAATTCGTCGTCGAATGTTACAGCTTCACGTTGGGGATTTTTTAGCGTGAAAACGCTCGCGCACGAAAGCGAGGCTAGGTTCATCACTTTGGCAAGAGCACGAAATTAAAAACAAGATGGCGGCTTGTACTCCTAGTGACAATGATCTAAGTTTGTTCGTTAGGGAAGTAGTATCAAGCGGTAAAGAAAAATACCTGAAACGCTTTGGGATAAGAAGTCCAAAATATGTGGAATACATGAAAATGTTCGAGAATCTGGCTAAGATAGCAGGTAAACTTTGCAAAGAAGTGAATGCCGACGACGAATTCGAAAAGTTGGAGCATCATCTGGTAGAAATACACCCGCTTGCGATTCGTGAAATATCTATTTGGCATTCTCAGATAATGAGGAGGCTGAGGAAGAAAGCTCTTGTCAAAACAGGATGGAAAATAGTTCTTGTAAGAGATTTGCCGTGTAAAATTTTTGAACATATTGTGCGTATATGCACAGCGAATACTTGTTTTGCAACTACAACAATTAAAACAACAGTAGAGCACGTTGTCGAATTTACCAACATGAGAAAAGTTATTTATATATTTAAACAAGCTGCTGGTATCCACAAAGATTTGATCAAAACTATTGCGAACATGGGGGAAGCTAAAGCCATTGTATCTCAGGAAAAACCATTCAAACTTTCCTACAAAGTAAAAATTGAACAACTTAAAGTGCAATGCCACTATGGATTTTGGAACACTCATGGGGTACCACAGTTTTAGATCAATGTTTTATAAATGAGGGTACAATAAAGACAACTTTTGATGTTGTTTTGTTGAGTTATTCTAACAATTGAACACCTTTTATAACTGAAATGTTATCAATTATTGTCTGTAAATGCCCCTCTCAGTGGTCATTATTTTCTATACACATTGCATACACACATTCCATAGTCATTCAAAACTCTTCTTTTATTAACAAATTTTCAAGTGTGCATGTAACTAAAATAGTCAAAAAATATGCACAAATTAATTAATTACACTTTCCATTATTTTTTAAATAGTGTAACATTATTTTATAAATAGTGTAAATTTACATAAATAACTGCATATATAAAATATAATACATTATGTTAAAAAGGTATATAACATCATTTTTTCAAATACTTGTGCAAACTGGCACAGACTTTTCTCTTTCCAACACTTTCTTTGATAAATGTAACAACCTTAGAAGAACATATTTCACATTCATCCATTAACACATCTTTAGAAAGGCCACAGTGACAAAAATCATCCGTATTACATCGTTCAGGCACATACTTAAATGTGGTCTTACAGTAAGTATCAATGTATGGGTTTTGTTCCCTCATCCAAACTAATGCGATATATTCATGTCTGAAAATTTGTTGCCATCTGTGCTGATATGTGGTATTTTTAGAGTATTCCCCCAATCGTTGGTGTTTTGCCTCCCGTCCCTGCATGGTGTTTAAACCCAATCCTGTTTTGAACTTTTCAAACAACTTATTGGCATGCACTGGTACTACATTGCCCACTGTCCAAACACTAACCGTAATCCTACTGAGAAATAATGCAGCTGCATTAAAGTAGTTAACACAACACCTATTTAACTTAGCAAGGAGCTCCTGTCTCATATCTGTTATTCGTGAAAATATGGACACTGCATCCCTGAGATTAATTGCCATAAATGATATAGCATAGACAATAAGATCTTCATAACAGTCTAAATTGTTTGGCAGTAAAACCTTCACTAGTTTTGAAAAACCATTACACATCAACCTGGTTTCTTGACCAGTGAATCTGAAGTGAAAAGCATTGCCAGTTTTACGACCTTCTCTAAACCACCGAAGAATTGAGTTATACAGCCTATTTGCTTTTACTTTCTTTTTTAAACATGACAAAAACTTTCTCAAACAGCAGCTCTTTGGTAAATCTGTTATTTTTTTGGCACTACATGGAATTACTGTTTTTGAGTACAAAACATATTCGAACAATTCTGTGAACAAAAATTGCCAATTATTGTTTGCCAGATGTAATGGTTCTACAACAGCCTTGTCTATAAAAGGCCCCAAAATAGGTTCAAATTCTTGTCGAGATTTTTGACTTGCAATGAATTGAGTTACCTTAGTGCGGCCAACTAGCTGCTTTTGGGTAAGCTTACTCTTGTACTTTTCAACACGTTTTACAACCTCCAAACGTTTTTGGTAGTCCCATGGTTGAAAATAATCATCACTAGTTGACCCAAAAGTTTTACCCATTTGACTCTTTTCGGATTCCGAAACGTTGGCAAATGAAGAAAAATAGGTGGCTGAGTTAGGAAGCTCCCCAGAGATAAATGCTAACCACTTCATATCTGCTGGCAATAACTCAAATGAAAAAGAGATGGAAATTCCCTCAATGAGGTATGTTTTCTTTTCAATAATTTCCATCTCTTTTCTAAGTAACTTACCATACTCAATCATTGATTGGTGCTCTTCTGAGCAATTTGCCCCACATATTAAGTAGTTTTCATCACAGCTTGCGACTCTATCAGCGACATTTAAAAATGAAACAAGCCAAGCTGTTGCCTGGTTATATTTACCAAATGGGGCCCCATCTGCTCCTATTGATACCTGAAACATGCCTTTACGTAAACCAAACCAATTAAGAAACCCAGGTTGTGCATTATCTAGAACTAAATACAGGCTAGCTATCTTAAGTAGGAAGGACTCTAACTCTCTATAACAACCTGACACAGCATGCTCACCACTGCTTTCATCGTCAGATTGTTGCTGTTTGTCAAGAGCTGAATGGTTGGCTCTTGGAATCTCTTTCAGTTCGCCAATGTCAACAGAATTTACAAAGCGCCTCACTTTTTTGTATTCCATAAGCTTGGGAACTTTGCATCCTTTCATGTATGTAATTTGGTGCTTCTTACCATGATCATCAGTTTCAAATACTTCTCGACTTCGCTTCCTGTTGTATTGTTTTTTGCTGGAAACACCACCTTCATAGAGAACTCCTAGTGACCGCACCAGGTTCTTTTGGCTGTGCTCATATTTAACAACTGATTCATTAATGATAGAGGGAATAACATTTGAAATAACCAATGGAGGTTTTTCCATGTACGATCTCATCTCATGTGCTGTAGTGGAATTAATTAAAGTACTCCATAAGCCATCCAAAGCAGACTTCCTTTTCAAGCTCTTATCATCAGAAGACTTAGCATTTATTCTTTCTGCTTGATCAAACATCAACCTCCTTCTTTTTCGTGCTGTACTCTCAGGAAGATCAAGCTTCTCGCTACAGGTTTGGTTAACAACTGATGAAGTCTTTGGATGGGAATGATGTGGGAGCTTGACTTTTTCATTTACTAACAGTCCCCTCTATAAAATGAACATACATAAGCACACATGAGCCTCAGGAAAGTTCCCAAACTTCCAAATACACCAAAATATTCAAAACTAGGGACTACATATGCAGAATTCCTCAAAATTTCAAGTGATATCAAATTATCACAGGCTCTTTCATACCAAAAAATATAATATAAACCAAATATGAAAACCAAATATAAACCTTCTGGTGTGCAAACACATCAACAATGAAAATTAATTGAGCATCTATTAAGAACACCAGACTTTATAAGACAAACACTTTAAAATGTAGCTACCTTCCTCTTGAGATCTTTAATTTCTCTCTCACTTGCTTGAATACAATCTTTCAAATCCGAAATCGTACGGTTATTTGCGACGATTTCTTGTCGTTTCGCCTTATTTTCTCTTGCCCAGGCACCAATATCGAAGTGCTGTTTACGCTTAGACATGATTTAAGATTAATTGTCTCCATGACATACATTCAAATAATTGAAATACACTATATATGGGAAAGCAGCCTGGTTGAAAATCCTGCAATTACAAAACAACAGCCTGTATTATACATCTTTGGAAAGCTCAGATTTTGTTCTAAAATCCTCTCGTTTTAGATTTTAAGAAAACTTTATGAATAAAGAGTAATAGATGAACACGCAAACGTAATAATTTTAGAGAGCCGTTGTTGCTCAAACATACCTTAACATAAACGCCGATAAAGCCATCACTAAACGTAGAAATGCAACCAAATTAAGCTCAACAGACAGCCGAAGATCCCTTCTTTAGTTACCATGCCAACAAAGACGATTCTTTCCGGCCATAAAACGTAAAATACCGATCTTTTGTGTTAAAGTATGAATCAGACGATTGCACAATATAATTGACTGCGCTTATAAATATGCAATCAGGGAACTGGTGACGAGTGAGCGTTTTCAAGCTAAAAAATCCCCAACGTGCTTCTGAAACGCAGACGTCTGCTAGCCTGAGATTCGAAATGTCCGTGAAATACGAGCGAAGTACGCACCCAAAAACGGGTTCACATTCATTGAAACTGGTATCGATAGAAAGCTTATATAACACAGATTCCGAATATGTAATTTTTATTTTGGCCCAAATTCGTCGTCGAATGTTACAGCTCCTGAAACACAGACGTCTTCCAGCCTGACATTCGAAATGTCCGTGAAATACGAGCGAAGTACGCACCCCAAAACGGGTTCACATTCAATGAAACCAGTCAAACCACAGGCAGCCCGGTCACTGCTGGTACGTCATGCTATATACGTAACAGCAGTGACCGGGCTGTCTGTGATGAAACTGGTATCGATGGAAAGCTTGCATTAATAAATATAAATAAAAATAAATAAGTAAATATAAAGCTTCGGTTAAATGTGTATCGTACTACGGTGGCCCATAGGGGACATGCCATAAATATAAATATATGCCTTTAGAATTTTATATAATGCCTTCAGAATTTTATATGATACCTTCAGAATTTTATGTGATGCCTTCAGAATTCTATATGCATGATGCCTTCACAATTTTAGATGATGTCTTCAGAATTCTATATGATGCCTTCAAAATTCTATCTGTGTACAACGGCAAAACGTCGTTTATTACGTCCCATGTAGAACGTCTGCATTTCAGGACCCAGTGAGCGCTACCTCGAATTAGGCTCTATAGAATTGTCCCTAAACGTAAACACAATGTTTTCAACGTCTTATATCTCATTAAATTGGTACAGTTGATAATATACAACAACGTTTTATCATAACATTTATTTAAAGAAGTATTCCAACCACGTCGTCGTCGTGTTGCCGTCCTACATGCTTAACGTCCCTATAATATGCGGAATACGGAGTAAGGAGTGCGAATGCAGAGTATAGAGTAGAGCGAAGGATCAGAGTATTACAATATTTATGTAAGCGGTGGCAGCGCTACGGGGGTGTGTTGTTTGCCCCCCAGATCTTTTCATGTTACGTAAGTAGTGTAATACTCTTTTAACTTTTAAATACTTTTCTAGTTTTTCCCCCCAAAACATTTCTTTGACCCCCAATTGCCCCCCACTCATTTTAACATGGCGCCGCCACTGTATGTAAGAACAAACAAGGGACGTTGCGAAAAGTGCAACCCAGGTCCTCCGGCAGGAATCGAACTTTAGCTGAGGTGATGTTACGGGTATAGGGTTATATGACGTTTGAGACATTTTGAAGTGACAAAATTCTGCTGATTTATAGGGACTAGGCCATGAATTTGATGAATTTTGAATTAAAAAATAAAATTGCCATTTTTTAGCTTTGTGCCCAAATCTTAAATTCTACAACTTTATTCTAACAATGCTACACGCTTTTTAAAAAACATATCTTTGCGAAAGTCTTTAAATATGGTGGATTGCTTTCACAGAAAAAAAATTCAGATTGCATCAGTTAAACTCTCGCATCAACCAAATTCTTGTGAAATGTTCATGTAAATCGCATAAATGATGGAGGACTCTGGGAGACTTGGAGGCTATCGTTACATTTGGCATGCGTTGAGATTAAGGCAGCATATGGATTTATGCGATTTACATGAACATTTCACAACAATTTGGTTGATGGGAGAGTTTAACTGATGCAATCTGAATTTTTTTTCTGTTAAAGCAATCCACCATATTTGAAGGCTTTCGCAAAGATATGTTTTTTAAAAAGCGTGTAGCATTGTTAGAATAAAGTTGTAGAATTTAGATTTGGGCACAAAGCTAAAAAATGGCAATTTTATTTTTTAATTCAAAATTCATCAAATTCATGGCCTAGTCCCTATAAATCAGCAGAATTTTGTCACTTCAAAATCTCTCAAACGTCATATAACCCTATACCCGTAACCTCACCTCAGCTATAGTTCGATTCCTGCCGGAGGACCTGGGTTGCACTTTTCGCAACGTCCCTTGTTTGTTCTTACATACAGTGGCGGCGCCAGGTTAAAATGAGTGGGGGGCAATTGGGGGTCAAAGAAATGTTTTGGGGGGAAAGACTAGAAAAGTATTTAAAAGTTAAAAGAGTATTACACTACTTACGTAACATGAAAAGATCTGGGGGGCAAACAACACACCCCCGTAGCGCTGCCACCGCTTACATAAATATTGTAATACTCTGATCCTTCGCTCTACTCTATACTCTGCATTCGCACTCCTTACTCCGTATTCCGCATATTATAGGGACGTTAAGCATGTAGGACGGCAACACGACGACGACGTGGTTGGAATACTTCTTTAAATAAATGTTATGATAAAACGTTGTTGTATATTATCAACTGTACCAATTTAATGAGATATAAGACGTTGAAAACATTGTGTTTACGTTTAGGGACAATTCTATAGAGCCTAATTCGAGATAGCGCTCACTGGGTCCTGAAATGCAGACGTTCTTCATGGGACGTAATAAACGACGTTTTGCCGTTGTACACAGATAGAATTTTGAAGGCATCATATAGAATTCTGAAGACATCATCTAAAATTCTGAAGGCATCATGCATATAGAATTCTGAAGGCATCACATAAAATTCTGAAGGTATCATGTAAAATTCTGAAGGCATTATATAAAATTCTAAAGGCATATATTTATATTTATGGCATGTCCCCTATGGGCCACCGTAGTACGATACACATTTAACCGAAGCTTTATATTTACTTATTTATTTTTATTTATATTTATTAATGCAAGCTTTTTATCGATACCAGTTTCATCACAGACAGCCCGGTCACTGCTGTTACGTATATAGCATGACGTAACAGCAGTGAACGGGCTGCCTGTGGTTTGACTTGTTTCATTGAATGTGAACCCGTTTTGGGGTGCGTACTTCGCTCGTATTTCACGGACATTTCGAATGTCATGCTGGAAGACGTCTGCGTTTCAGGAGCTGTAACATTCGACGACGAATTTGGGCCAGGATAAAAATTACATATTCGGAATCTGTGTTATATAAGCTTTCTATCGATACCAGTTTCATTGAATGTGAACCCGTTTTTGGGTGCGTACTTCTCTCGTATTTCACGGACATTTCGAATCTCAGGCTAGCAGACGTCTGCGTTTTAGAAGCTGTAACATTCGACGACGAATTTGGGCCAGGATAAAAATTACATATTCGGAATTTGTGTTATGTAAGCTTTCTATCGATACCAGTTTCATAAATTTTGAAGCTGTTTTTTGGTGTTTACTTTGCTCGTATTTCAACGCCCATTTAACGTACATCATTATATGCGATTTCGAATCTCAGGCTGGCAGACGTCTGCGTTTCAAGAGCTGTAAGATTCGACAACGAATTTGGGCCAAAATAAAAATTACATATTCGAAATCTGTGTTATGTAAGCTTTCTATCGATACCAGTTTCATAAATTTTGAAGCCGTTTTTTGGTGTTTACTTCGCTCGTACTTCAACGCTTATTTAACGTACATCATTATATGCGATTTCGAATCTCAGGCTGGCAGACGTCTGCGTTTCAGGAGCTGTAAGATTCGACGACGAATTTGGGCCAGGATAAAAATTACATATTCGGAATCTGTGTTATGTAAGCTTTCTATCGATACCAGTTTCATAAATTTTGAAGCCGTTTTTAGCTCGCCTGCACTTTAGTGCAAGAGAGCTATTGCTATAGTCTTGGCGTCCGCGTCCCCGTCCCCGTCCCCGTCCCCGTCACTGTCCCCGTCCGCGTCCACACTACATGATAAGTAGAATGTTAAGATGCCACTTTTATTTTCCCATTATTTTCAACTTATCTACTTAAGGAGTCTATTTGTTGCAAAAGAACCATTTACCAGGGGGGAGTGAACATTATACAACAAAATATAATGATAAGGTCAATGTTAACATGCTATATTTTTTTCTATACTTTGGCTTTACATCAGAGGAATCATTATCAATATAAGTCATCAATATGCATTGTGACTATTTAGTGCCATTTGGTACGCATTAATACAATAATAAAGAGAGTTTTGCTCAAAATTATCAAATGATAAGGTGAATGTTAAGCTAATTAGCATAATGATAAGGTCAATGTTAAGATGTTATATTTTTTAAATATTATGGCTTTGCATTGGAAGATTCTTTATAAATATAGCTCATCGATATGTCTTGTGACTATATGGTGACATTTAGTACACATTTACACAAAAATAATGGGAATTTTGTTCAAAATTATCAAATGATAAGGTGAATGTTAAGCTAATTAGCATAATGATAAGGTCAATGTTAAGATGCTATATTTTTAAATATTATGGCTTTACATCAGAGGAATCATCATAAATATAAGTCATCGATATGCATTGTAACTATTCAGTGCCATTTGGTACACATTTATACAATAATAAAGAGAGCTTTGCTCAAAATTATCAAATGATAAGGCAAATGTTAAGCTTATTAGCATCATGATAAGGTCAATGTTAGAGTTATCCAGAGTTATCACGCTCATTACGATTTTCAGGGCTATTGTGTAGCCCTGTCTTTTTTAGTTCAAAGTTGTAGCTGAATCATATTTAACGAAAGTATTTGTACAACCTTAAGCCAAATGAGAAACTTTCAAATTTTTCACCTGTATGCTACCATATGTTTGTATTGTACATGTACAATTATAAATTATGAGATTGTGTTGTGACATGCCGTATCAAAATTCAATCGCTTAATATAGAAATCATTCAGGGAGTGAATATATATAAAACATAGTCCAACGTTAAAGTTTAAAGAATATTGTCAGATAATTCGCAATTACAAGCTTTAGCACATAAGTATTTATAAGTAGAAAGCCGATAGGCTCGGAATGCAAAGGCAAATGGCAACGCATGTGACATATATTTGCATATTATTTATGTAGATACACATGCAAATATATTATTAAAGCCAGTTAAATTGTAGACCGGGCCCTATAAGATTTATGTACATACCTTTTCGTTGTTTGATGCATAATCCTTTTTTGTGTAGGTATAAAAATCCAATCTTGTCTTTTTCATAAAGCTAGGCGCACACACGACGATTTTAGTCGGCCGATTCCTGTCTAGATTGTCTAGATGGATGTTTTCATCAAAATGTGGCGACTGGCAATCTATACTTGGTCAGATTACACCAAGTAGACTCGCGTACACGCGCGAGGCACGAGCGCCGCGAGAAGGAAAACATGTCTGGGCAAGGGCTGCCTATATGTCTAAACCTGAATGGACCAACTACCGTAAAATCGTTGTGTGTGCGCCCGGCTTAAAGCAGGGCATTTTGCCTGGTCCGTTAACTTACCTGTTGATATCACGTGCGCGGATTGTGAGAAACGGAAGAAATATTGGTCACAAATAAAACTAATGTAATTCCGAGGCCAGTTTTGGCCAGTAATTCTGAGGTCACAACTAATATCTGAAGTTTGTGCTTAATATTACCTTCCAAAGCGGATTTTAGCCTTGTAGTTTCTAATAAAAAGATCGGTAATTTGTGCTTCATACAGATACCTTTCATACATTCCTTATTCTAGACAAACAGTGCAGGCGAGCGTTAGGTGGTTTCAGCACCTCTCTGGTTTGGTGTTTACTTCGCTCGTACTTCAACGCGCATTTAACGTACATCATTATATGCGATTTCGAATCTCAGGCTGGCAGACGTCTGCGTTTCAGGAGCTGTAAGATTCGACGACAAATTTGGGCCAGGGTAAAAATTAAATATTCGGAATCTGTGTTATGTAAGCTTTCTATCGATACCAGTTTCATTGATATACTGCCTGTTTTTAACGGCAAAATAAAAAAAAATATATATTGTGTTTACGTATCGAATTTAGTGCGGATGAATATCGTGCTAGCTTCGCATATGTTCGATTTTGTTGTTCTCGGAGGAAGAGCGAATCCTGTGGTGAATCCTGTGGTAGCTTCACACTAGTAATTGGATGACGTGCCAGCAATCTAGCCGCACGACTATGTTTCGCCACGACAAACCTACTCACGTCATAGAGCGGCACCATATAATTAATAGCAGGCGATATAAAAAAATTTTCGTCAACTTCGCCAGGAACGAACGCTGGCCGGAAACCAATTTCCAGTCTTTGCCTGACACACAAAGGAGTATCAGGTTCAGACTCCTCCTGGGAAGACAAAATATTTTTCAAAACTTCGTCTCTCCTCCTTTTCAAATTTGCCGCCATTTTGAAAATATTTAACACAAATGGGAAAAACCGCTGAACTTAAAGAAAGGCGAATTTGGCCGATTTCAAAGCCTTTTATGACAAGCGTGATTATGATGATCTTGATTATAATTGGCATATCATACATAATAAAAGATGGTTGCCATAGCAAACATGATGATCATTATGATGACCATGACCATAATTAGCATAATAATCATAATTAAGAATGGTTGCCATAACAACAATGATGATCATTATGATGATCTTGATCATATTTAGCATAATAAATTATGGTTGCAATAGCAACCATGATGAACATTATGATGATCTTGATTATGATTAGCTTAATAATCATAATAAATTATCGTTGTCATGCCAAATATGATGATCATTATGATTATCTTGATCATAATTCGCATATTAATCCTAATAAATTATGGTTCCCATAGCAACCATGATGATCATTATTATTATCATGATCATAATTAGCATAATAATCATAATAAATTATCGTTGCTATAGCAACCATGATGATGATTATGATGATCTTGATCATAATTAGCATATTAATCATAATAAATTATGGTTGCCATTGCAACTAAAAATATCATGATGATGATATTGATCATATTTAGCATATTAATCATAATACAATATGGTTACCATTTCAAAGATGATGATCATTATGATGATCATGATCATAATTAGTATAATAATCATAATTAATGATGGTTGTATAGCAACAATGATGATCATTATGATGATATTGATAGGATTAAGCATAATAAATTATGATTGCCATACCAACCATGATGATCATTATGATGATCTATATTATAATTAGCATAATAATCATAAAAGATTATTGTTGCCATGGCAAGTATGATGATCATTATGATGATCTTGATCATAATTAGCATATTAATCATAATAAATTATGGTTGTTATGGAAACCATGATGATCATTATGATGATCATGATCATAATTAGCATAGTATTCATAATCAATTATGGTTGCCATGGCAACAATGATGATCAATATGATGATCTTGATTATAATTGTTATATTATACATAATAAATCATGGTTGTTATGGAAACCATGATGATCCTTATGATGATCATGATCATAATTAGCAAAAAATCCTAATTAATGATGGTTGCCATGGCAACAATGATGATCATTATGGTTATCTTGATCATAATTAGCATTATAATATATGGTTGCTATATGAAAACAATGATGATCATTATGATGATGTTGATTATAATTGGCATAATAATCGGAAAAAATTATCGTTGATATGGCAACCATGACGATCATTATGATGATCTTGATCATAATTAGCATATTAATCATAATAAATTATAGTTGCCAGTGCAACAATGATGATCATTATGATAATCTTGATCATAATTAGCATAATAATCATAATAAATGATCGTTGTTATGGCAACCATAATGATCAATTGGATTATCTGGATCATAAATTGCATATTAGTCATAATAAATTATGGTTGCTATGGCTACCATGATAATCATTATGATGATCATGATCATATTTAGCATCGTAATCACAATTAATGATGGTTGCCATGGCAACAATGATGATCATTATGATGATCTTGATCATATTTAGCATATTAATCATAATACATGATGGTTAGCATGGCAACCATGATGATCGTTATGATCTTGATCTTAATTAGCAAAATAAATTATGGTTGCCATAGCAACTATGATGATCATTATGATGATCTTGATTATATTTGTAAAATTAATCATAATAATTTATGGTTGCCATTACAGCTATGATGATCATTACGATGATCTTGATTATAATTAGCATATTAATCATAATACATGATAGTTAATTACCATGGCAAAGATGATGATCATTATGATCATCATGATCATAATTAGCATAATAATTATTAATAATGATAATTGCGATTGCAACAATGATGATCATTATGGTGATCTTGATCATAATTAGCATAATAAATTATGGTTGCTATAGCAACTATGATGATCATTATTATGATCTTGATTATAATTGGCATATTAATCATAATAATTTATGGTTGCCATTACAGCTATGATGATCATTATGATGATATTTATCATAATTAGCATATTAATCATGATACATGATGGTTACCATGGCAAAGATGATTATCATTATGTTTATCAGGTTCATAAATAGCATGATAATCATAATTTATGATGGTTGCAATGGTAACTATGATGATTATTATCATGATCTTGATCATAATTGGCATATTAAATTATAGTTGCCATAGCAACCATGATGATCATTATGATGATCTTGATTATAATTGGTATAATAATCATAATAAATCATGGTTGCCATTGCAACTATTATGATCATTATGATTATCTTGATCATAATTAGCATATTATTCATTATAAATTTTGGTTGCTATAGCTACAATGATGATCATTATGAGGATCATGATAATAATTAGCTTGATAATCATTATCAATAATGGTTGCCATGGGAACCATGATGATCATTATGATGATCTTGATTATAATTGGCATCTTAATCATAATAATTGATGGTTGCCATTACGGTTATGACGATCATTATGATGATCATGATCATAGTTAGCATAATAATTATAATAATGATGGTCGCCATGGTAACCATGACGATCATTATGATGATCTTGATCATAATTACATAATAAATTATAGTTGCTATAGCAACCATGATGATCATTATGATGATCTTGATTATAATTAGCATATTATTCATCATAAATTATGGTTGGCATAAGAACCATTAATCAGCATTATGATGATCATGATTAAAGTTAGCATAATTATCATAATAAATTATGGTTGCCATGGCAACCATGATGATCATTATGATGATCTTGATCATAATTAGCATATTAATCATAATAAATGATGGTTACCATCGAAACCATCATGATCATTATGATTATCTTTATCATTATTAGCATAATAATCATAATAAATGATAGCTGCTATGGCAACCATGATGATCATTATGTTGATCTTGATCATAATTGGCATAATAAATTATGGTTGCTATAGCAATTATGATGATCATTATGATGATCTTGATTATAATTGGCATAATTATCATAATAAATTATGGTTGCTATGGCAACCTTGATGATTGTTATAATAATCATGATCATAATTAGCATAATAATCGTAACGAATTATGGTTGTCATGGCAACTATGATGATCATTATGATGATCTTGATTATAATTGGCATATTATACAAAAAAAAATTACGGTTGTTATAGCAACCATGATGATCATTTTGATGATCTTGATCATAATTAGCATAATAAAAGATGGTTGCTAATGATCATTATAATGATCTTTATTATTATTAGCATAATAACCATAATAAATTATTGTTGCAATGGCAACCATGATGATCATTATGATGACCATGATCATAATTAGCGTAATAATCATAATTAATTATGGTTGCTATGGCAACCGTGATGATCATAAGGATGATCTTGATCTTAATTAGCATATTATTCATAATAAATGATGGTTGTTATGGCAGCCATTATCATCATCATTATGATCATGATCAAAATTAGCAATCCCAATAAATCATGGTTGCAATTAAAGTATAATTTATTCACATTATTAGTACTAGGGAAATTTACAATAATCAATCATGCATTAAAACTAAGTATAATAGTTCTACAGACTATTTAGAAAAACAACTTAACTAGACTACTCGCTAATGTTGGAGTTCCATTCCGACAACGTAATGTCATTAGTTGATGTGATGGACGCAGTCCTCCAACTTCGACTGCCACGAACACACACCACGCGAGCTCTATAGCTAAGCAAAGCAAAGGTGATCTTTCGTCGTAACCAGCTAACCACCATAGATGGAGAATGATTCTTCTTGTCAGCCAGCTTCGCACCCAGGAGGGAGAGAAAATGTTGGATCTCTTTTCCGCAACCGCCAAAGGCGCTGAAGACGTCCCGTGTGAAGAAGCTATGCTCGACCTCAACAATCCATTGGTTGTAATATCGCTTCTTTTTCCGTTCGTTGCCTTTAAACGAGCTGCTCAACGTCTGGCGTCGATGTGTAGAGGCGTATGGGTTGAACACCCTTACATCAAAAAATGCCCTTTCAGATCTCTGCCAGAAACCTCTCGCAGCAATGTCCACTCTGGCGTCATCGGTTGAGTTAGCACTGGATGGAAGAACCTTGCCAGTCAAAGGACCAAGAGCGGGCTCAATTGAAACATCGTAAGCAACGTCATCAATAGCAGCAGCAAGTAGATCACGGATCTCATTATGTCTACGATGGATTAAACCTCCTTTCAGGCACGACAGTGCATGATCTACTGTGAACGATTTTCCACAAGCGCAGAAAGATGGAAGGCGTTTCAAAGGCGATCGATAACCCATGTAGATTGCATCAAAGAACTCACGCTTGGTCAAGATGTAGCCCTCATCAGCAAGTGGCAGAGCAGTTAGCCAAACTGAGGATTCTTTCAACTGGGCGAGGACATTTGCTCGAATCTGCTCTTCACTCATGCTCGATCTCAAGTTCTGTAGCAGCAACGAGTTCTTAGCTTGACGTTGTTTTGCAATCTCACGGCGAAGATCGTGGATGGAATCTCCATTTTCTGCTGATGGTGTACCATTCTGGTGGATGATTCTACTTGAGAGAAGATGACAGATGGTTGTGGAGTTCAAATGCTCTTCACCATAGATGTCGTTAAAGATCGGAATACCAAGACCTCCCATACGAGCTGGAAGTGAAACCAATTGTCGCTCATGGACGGACAATGTTATGGTTAATTGCAACATCATGGTTGCAATTGCAACAATGCTGATCATTATGATGATCTTGATCATAATTAGCATACCATAATAAATGATGGTTGTAATGAAACCATGATGATTATTATGATGATCTGGATCATAATTAGCATAGTAATCATAATAAATAATGGTTGCCATTACAGCCATAATGATCATTATGATGATCATGATCATAATTAGCATAATAATCATAATAAACGATAGTTGCCATGGCACCTATGATGATCATTATGATGATCTTGATCATAATCCCCGAGCCGGTGCGGAGCACCGTGCGAGGGTACTAATTCCGCTCGGATATTTACACCCACGATGTGCAAGTGCGAAATCAAAGTCGTCCGCCATTATGCAATGGACCTCACGCCATGGACGGACTTCTACGTTATGCGCATGCGCCAGTGTGAACTACTAAGCTCTTGATTGGTCGAGACAAAAATTTGTATTTTCAAATGTCAATGAATAAGTGTCATTTAACAAAATTTTGATGAAATTTACAAATTTGTATTTTTATAAAATGATATGGAATATATGTATTTTTACTAAATTAGAGGAAAACTCGAATGAGGTCAGGACTTTTCACGGTTTAACAAATAACAAGCCCAAATAATGTTCAAATTTTCGACCGAATTCACCGTGTATAATGAAGTCGGAAGATTTCACACTTGATAATATTTCATCCGGCACAGCTTTAAAAGTTATTCTTTTGTGGTAAACACAACTTTAATACTCTCAAATGTATTTCACTATAAATCTGAATGTGTTATGTGATAAACGACATTATAATTCCATTTATAAATTCCGTTTTCATAATGACAAAAAGTAAAGAAAATCAAAACATTCCCGTGCAAAAACCAGTCGAAGCGTAACATAAAACTTCGGAAGTTGTATGAGACATCTGATGTTATATTTCATGGTATTAAATAATTAAAATAATTTACCATAACACTGACTATAGATGGTAAAAAGGTAAAAATCTTGTCGTATATTTGCCATTTTTTCACAAAAATATGAGGCTAAACCAGTGAAATAAATATAACTGGAACGCTTCCTTCTGACAGGAAGTTGAAGCTAAGTCACCCTCAGTCTTTACACGCAAAAACAAACACGGCCAAAACAAAATGGTTTTTTTGTGATTGCGTAAATTTGATAAAAACTTCCGCAAAATTTTTTTTAGGGAGTTAAATAACTGATTTTGTTAGTGCTTACAGCCTTCTTGATGTTGGTAGAATGCATTTTATGGACCTATTATTAGAAATGCGGAGTAAGACGGTTCTTTGATAGGAAAAAGCGTAGACTAGCGTGACAATGCAGTAATATTTGTTTTACTTTACAATTAATACAACTTTTTTGCCATCTAGTCACTTGAAATTAAATAAATATAAACTCATAATATTAAACAATGTCTACCAAGTGTATTTTGCGGTGAAATTTTAGCTTTAGGATATCCGTTTTGTACAAACAAGTCAAATATTGTTGACAAAATTGCACATCGCTTTAAAATTGTTCCGTTTAAGAAAATTTGTTTCCAATCTGATCGGCAACTCCAGTTGTAATTCGTAAAACAGTTCACCTGGTTGAATTTAAGAGTAATTCCATTATAATTCCATAAAAGAACAAATAAAACCATGAAACAAACAAAAAATCAAATTTCTTTCAAATTCGCTCTGCATCTGCAGTGTCTCGCAAGTCACGCGCGAATGAAGCCAAAATTTTGCCCAAATTAATTTGCGAGACTTTACCTCCAGACACGCGTGTCTGGAGGTAAACTCCCGCAAATTTTTGCTTCACAAAAACAATGAGGAGGTATCGTTCCAGTTATTTATTATAGTTCACTGGGCTAAACTTTGATTCTTTAAAAATATACGGCCGTTGCGAGTTGCTATGACTACAGTGTTTCCACGTGCAGTAAAATATTGTGCATACATTTCTCAATTTCCATTTCTCACATACCATGTACCCTCCAAAACCAGCAACCGACATAAATTTTCTAACAATCATGTTACCATTCATACGCTTAACTAATTTCGTTTAACCGAGTCATGGGGTTGCTATATGCATGTTTTTCTAGTTAGCATATTATTCATAATAAATTATCGTTGCTATGGCAACCATTATCATCATCATGATGATCATGATCAATATTAGCATAATAATCATAATAAATCACGGTTCCCATTGCAACAATGATGATCATTATTATGACCTTCATCATAATTAGCATATCATAATAAATGATGGTTGCCATGGAAACCATGATGATCAGTATGATGATATTGATCATAAGTAGCATAATAATAATACTAATTTATGGTTGTTATTACAGCAATGATGATCATTATGATGATCACGATCATAATTAGCATCATAAATGATAGTTGCCATAGCAGCAATGATGATCATTATGATGATCTTATTATAATTATCATATTAATCGTAATAAATGATGGTTGCAATAGCAATTATGATGATCAATATGATGATCTTGATCATAATTAGCATAATAAATTATGGTTCCTATAGCAACCATGATGCACATAATGATGATCTTCATTATGAATGGCATATTAATCATAATAAATGATGGTTGCAATGGCAACCATGATGATCATTATGATGATATTGATCATAATTAGAATAATAAATGATAATTGCCATAGCAACCACAATGATCATTATGATGATCTTGATTATAAATGGCATATTAATCATAATAAAAGATAGTTACCATGGCAACCATGATGATCATTATGATTATCTTGACAATAATTAGCATATTATTCATAATACATGATGGTTGCTATAGCAACCATAATAATCATTATGATTATCTTGACATAATTAGCATATTAATCTTAAAAATTTATGGTTCCTATGGCAACCATGATGATCATTATGATGATCATGATCATAATTAGCATAATAAATATATTTAATGATTGTTGCTATGGCAACAATGATGATCATTATGATGATCTTGATCATAATTAGCATACTAAATTATGGTTGCAATAGCAACAGTGATGATCATTATGATTATCTCGATCATAATAAGCATAAAAATCATAATAAATCCTGTTTGCCATGGCAACCATGAAGATCATTATGATGGTCTTGATCATATTTAGCATATTAATTGTAATAAATGATGGTTGCCATGGCAACTATGATGATGATTATGATGATCTTGGTGATATTTAGCATAATAAATGATGGTTGCCATTGCAACTATGAAGATCATTATGATGATCTTGATCATAATTAGCATAATAACAATCATAATTGATGGTTGCCATAGCAACCATGATGATCATTATGATGATCATGATCATATTTAGCATAATATTTATAATGATCATAATGATCATCTAGATTTTAATTATCATATTATTCATAATAAATTATGGTTGCCATGGCAACCATGATGACCATTATGATGATCTTGATCATAATTAGCATAATAAATGAAGGTTGCCATAGCAACTATGATGATCATTATGATTATCTTGATTATAAATGGCATATTAATCATAATAAATGATGGCTGCTATGGCAACCATGATGATCATTATGATGATCTTGATCATAATTAGCATATTAATCATGATAAATGATAGTTATTATGGCAACAATGATGATCATTATGATGATCATGATCATAATTAGCATAATTATCAAATTAAGTGATGGTTGCTATGGCAACCATGTTAATTTTCATGATTATCTTGATCATAATTAGCATTTTATTCATAAAAAATGCTGATTGCTATAGCAATCATGATGATCATTATGATCATTATGATCATGATGATCATTAGCTATTACAAACCATGTTCATAGGTTAGCCTAATGCAGTATTTATAAAGTGAAAAAGTTGTATAAAATTAAGTGTAATGTGTGAGAGCTAGGTAGTACTGTGAAACTGCATTTGATGGCATATCGTCCTTTAATTCGATGATTAGGTACAATTATTGTTTTTGCTGATATGTATTAATTTTGAATTGTGGTGTTTTCTTGTACTCGAGTCGTATATTGCATTAAGCAAATTATTTTAAAATAAGCTCAGGAAGTTGAGGGCGTTTGTTTTTCTATGTTATGGCCTCGAACCGCCGCATCATTCTCCACGACGAATTTTATTTATTTTATTCGGTATTTAATCATGCACCTTAAAATATCGATCTTTAACGTTTCTTCTTTAGAACTTTTCTTTTAATGTTATGGACTCGAAACCGCTCCGCGCGTTTTCCACGTGACACTTTGTATGTCGGGTTCTGCTAATTAGCCAATATAAGCCATGTTCGTAAGTCAGCCTTGTGCAGAAAAGTTATAAAATTTAAACCTGAATTTAAGTAATGAACGGGAAACTCATCTTACGCGCGAAAGTTGATTTCAAAACCCGTCTCAACATAATTGAAATATGATAGCTCGGGTAAAGCTAAAAAAGTTATCGTAATTATTACGATAATCATTTTGTTTATTTTCTCATACCTTGTTCCGTCATTAACCGTGTTGATATTTGAGACTGCTTTATTTGTTACAATTCAAATTTAAGACGCGTTTCTCGTCCAGACGTGATTCTCGTGCAACTTACCCGTTCGTATAGACGGGAGAGTTGGACCGTAAAATTCAGACAGAAAAGCTGTCTTTGTCTTTGACCAGATTCACATCAAAACGTGAATCGTCATCGTTATCAAGTCTTAGAAGAGTTTCATGACTTCTCGTCTCTAATATGAATTCGGCTATTCTCCACGACAAATTTTTATTGAGGTAGCTTCGCATCAAAGCATCGACGTTTCTTTCAGAGCTTTCAATTTTTTTAAGGTTTCCAGCAAGGGTTTAAATCTGTTTAAATTAGTTTATTCGAATTAATCACTCACAAGAAAATCTAAGCGACACATGCAGACACAAATTTAGCAACATTTACTGCAACAACTGTTTATTCTTTGAGTTGAAGCGAAAATTGGTAATAACAAACTTTGTAGGTTGGTTCTGTTAGCTAACATGAACCATGTTCATAGGTTATCCCTGTGCAGTAATTGCAAAAGTTGTAAAATTAAGTGTAATGTACGACAGCTATAGGTAGTGTGAAACTGCATTTGATGGCACATCGTCCACATTTAATTCGATGATTTCGTACAATTATTGTGCTAATATGCATTTGTGAATTGTGGTGTTCCTTTGAACTTGAATTGTATATTGCATTATTGTTAAGGAAATGGTTTTAAAATACTCAGCTCAGGAAGTCGAGGGTTTCTTTGAACTCGAGTTGTATATTGCATTATTGTTAAGCAAATGATTTTAAAATAAGCTCAGGAAGTGGAGGGCGTTTGTTTTTGTATGTTATGGCCTCGAACTGCTGCATGATTCTCCACGCCAAATTTTATTTCAGGGTTCTGTTAGCGAATATAAAATTATCCACCGTTTATGCTAAACGGGCTTGATACAACCAGCCCCAGGTTCTGTTAGCTATAATACAAAAATGTTCGCTGTTTAGCCCTGTGTAGATAAGTAGAAAAGTTATAAAATTGAGTGAACGTACTAGGAGGGATAGATTATTTACAAAAGAGCCTAGCTTTTTAGTATTCTTAATGAGGCTGTACAAGCACAAAATAAACCTATTCTGTTTAAAATACACACCTGCTTGCGGAAGTTTAAAAAAAATATGTAGCCACATGATGGTAATTTCATTTAAAACCTGTCACTTACCAGTTTTAAAAAGGTTTGAGCGCCGAAAAAAAGACCTTCTACAAAGAGCAGCTAAAAACACCATGCATTTAGTGAAAGAACCACCGCAGACGTATTATTGATGATGCGATACTGCAGCTTTTGGCCCCACAAAAAATTCCGTTTTAGGTAAAGGTGGTATAGGTAGGTAAAATTTTATTTAAAACCAAGAAACACACTAGCCCCATCAACTCTAGGCTGGTTTCCATGAGGGGCGTGTTTAAATATTAAAAACAGTTAACAAGACTACAAAACTGGACAATTACACACAGACAGTTTCACACATAAATAGATTATATGAATAAGTAGGATGCGTTTCAGTGTCCAACAACAATTGATTTAAACAAACTTGGCTGATTTTGCTTCGTTTGGGAGCCGATTCCAAAGCATAGCGCCGATATATTTGAAACTTTTTTTAAGGTACTCTCGATTCGGCCTAGGAAGACTTAGGTCTGTTGCAGAGTTTCGGAGGTGATAATTAGTTTGATTTATTTCTCTTCTCACAAAAGACTCCCGAAGAGCCGGCGCAGCAGTGTGGTTATCAAGTATTATGTACATCAATACTGACTTGGCACCAGACCGTCTAGTTTCAAGTGTGTCCTAAGAAAGATTGCTAAGAAGATCGATTGATGAAGTATCATAATTTGCATCTGTTAAGATCCTCGCTGCAAGAAACTGAAATTTTTGCAACTTGTCTCTAAGCAGCTTACCCGGGTATCCCACAGAGGGGAGCAGTAATCGAAGTAAGGCTGCGCAAGACTTTTATATAAACAGATTCTTAGGTATGTCTAGGAACAAAGGGTCTTATGCGTTTCACAGCGCCTTTTCACATATCATTTCAATGTGACTATCCCAGTTAAGATTTTCATCTAATTTAGTCCCCAAACACATTTGTTTGGTAATTCGTGATGGTAGTTCGTGTGGTAGTTCTCTCTCGCTATAGATAGCTAATATTTTTTAGGCGGATAAGTTAGACAGGGAAATTCAGACAGGAGACCCGTCTGTGACCGGATTCATGTCAGCCGAGTTTCCTGTCTCAGATAAGTCTCCCGTCTCGGTTATGAACTTGGGTATTCTCCACGACAAATTTTTATTTTAGCAGTCATAGCTTCACATCAAAGCATCGATCTTTAACATTTGTGTTAGAGCTTTTAATTTTTTAAAGGTTTCCAGCAAGGGTTAGCATTTTAATCAGTTTAATTAACTTTATTCCACCTAATGACTTTCATATGATATACTAAAGCGAAATGACACAGCTTGTTTTAAAATTAGCAATATTTACTGCAACAATTGTTAATTCTTTGAATTGTAGGTACATTGATAATAACATCATAGCATGGTATACTACTATATAATTAATTTTTAGATTAGCTATATAAATACATATATACTTATAACAGTTTTAAATAATCTTAGTGCATTGACCCTATTATATACTGATAACCCCAATTTTATTCCTAGATAGTCATTACTATAAATGTATATAATTTTTAACACCGATCTTAACACATAATAATTTAGCTGTATCAAGTTATTGTAATGTGTTCAATAGACCATCAATAATAATAATAATGGTGTGTAGCTAACTTTGCATGTGGGAATTGTTAGCTATTATAAACCATGTTCATAGGTTAGCCCAATGCATTATATTTACAAAGTGCAAAAGTTGTATAAAATTAAGTGTAATGTACGAAAGCTAGGTAGTGTGAAACTGCATTTGATGGCATTTCGTCCTTTAATTCGATGATTTGGTACAATTATTGTTTGTGCTGATAGCTATGTATTTTTGAGTTGTGGTGTTTCCGTGTACTCGAGTCGTATATTGCATTATTGTTAAGCAAATTATTTTAAAATAAGCTCAGGAAGTTGAGGGCGTTTGTTTTTCTATGTTATGGCCTCGAACCGCCGCATCATTCTCCACGACGAATTTTTTTAGGGGTATATAATCATGCACATCAAAGTATCGATCTTTAACGCTTGTTCTTTAGAACTTTTCTTTTAATGTTATGGACTCGACACTTTGTAAGTCGGGTCCCGTTAATTAGCTAATATAAGCCATTTTGGAGCAATTTGGGTTCTGTTAGCTAATATAAAATAATAAAACTTTAAAAAGTTGTAAAATTAAGTGTAACGTTTTATGACAGGCCGTGTACTAATTACAGGCATTTGTTCGCACTTCATCCTATAATTCCATAAGTTATAGTACAATTAAGGCATGTGCCGTTGTGCATTTGTGGGTTTTGGTGTTCCTTTCTACTCGAGTCGTATAATATTTTCAGAAAGCACTTTATTAAAACTAAGATCAGGAAGTCGAGGAACTCTGTTTTTAATTTTAAAGCCTTGAACCCGTTCCGCGTCTTCCTCCCCTTCAAAAAGTGCGTGTAAAGCTGCATTTGTTCGCACTTCATCCTATATATAATTCCGGTCATAACTTGGTATAATAATACAATTATTGCATGTGCCGATGTGCATTTGTGGATTGTGGTGTTCGTTTGTACTCGAGTCGTATATTGTATTCTTTTTAAACACATGAACATAAACACACTTTTTAAAAACTAAGATCAGGAAGTCGTTAGGCGAGGAAGCCTGTTTAGTTTTATAGCCTAGAACCCGTTCCGCGTCTTTCTCCATTTCAAATGTTGTAGGTCTGGTTCTATTAGCTAATATAAAACATGTTCGCTGGTTAGCACTGCGTAGTAGAGTAGAAAAGTTAGATTGAGTGAACGTACTATGAGGGCTACATTTGATAAAAATAAAGCATAGCTTTTTAACACTCCCACTGAGACTGTAACAAATGTCGGCTTCCTGCATGGCGAAAAAAAATTACCAGCTTCCTCTGCACTTAAAGCTCACCAGACTGTCAGTTCTTTGACCTTGGCTAAAATGATTTAAAATAGAGAATAATAACCAAAAAAGGTGTGACATTTCAAAGAAACTTCAGTTGACTTCAGGAAATATGTCATAATAGGTCATTGGGTGGGGTCTTCGTAATTTCGGAAGCCATTGAAATTTCATTTGATTGGCTGATATGACTTAATTTGTTTATTCTCAAAAGTTATATACTGCGATTTGGGGTGATCAATTCAGTACAAAACTTGTAAGAGCAAGAATAACTTTAGATGTGAAAATTTTTCGATACATGTAATTTGATCTTGAAATCTACTGAAGATGGCTTGGATTTCGTTGTAAAGCTGTAAACTAGTAAGTGTAAAGCAGCATTTGTTCGCACCTCGTCCTATAATTTTATGATTTGGTACAATGTAATAATATGTGCATGTACAATTAATAAATGTGCATGCAACGTAGTGCGTACCATCTTAAGTGTACGCTAAAGATACACGGAATTTTACTATAAAATATATTACAATTTTTTAAATCAATTACATAAAAGGCATAGCATATGAAATGTGGTGTTTTTTCGTGTCTGGATATGAATGACGATGGATAATATTATACGTATGATGGTCGGTTATTGTTAAAAAGGTCTGTAATTAGTACCGCAATAATTTTGTTTATTTTCTCTTAGCCTTGTTCTGTCTTTGAAAACTCGTTTCCTTTATTCGTTTAAATTCGAATTAGGATGAGTTTCTCTTCCAGACTTGATCCTCGTCCAACTTACCCGTCTGTATATAAACGGGAAAATTGGATGGGAAAATTTGCGAATTACAGGTCGCGTAAAGCTGCATTTGTTGGCATTTGTACAGTAATTCGAAGATCTGGTAGAACTGTTGTATATATATGCCAAGATATGCATTTGGGAATTGTGGTGTTTCTTTGAACTCGAGTCATATATTGCATTATAGTTGAGCAAATTATTTTAAAGTGATAAGTTCAGGAATTTACCTGCGTTTAATTGTTTTGAAATTTATAAATTGAGGATTATTGAGCAAACATACTACAACATGTAGATTTGCTACAAATGAAGCTTTTTAGTACCCCTGATGAGACTGTATTTTGGCACAAAATGAGCCTATTTTCTTGAAAACATACTTATTTTATTTCGCATGTATCTCTATAAGGAAATACTTAAACTGAGTCTTAATGGCTTACGAAAATTTAAATATTATTAACAAACCACATGATATGTTACTTTCAAAAGAAACCTGTTATTTACAAGTTTTAAACAGGTTTCAATAAAAAATAGACCTGCGACAAAGTACAAATTAAAAAGCAATCATACGTAGAGCAGACGCGAATTCAGTGGTAGGCAACATACATTGTCACGATACTCAGTATATATGGTAAAATGATCCGACGAATATCATTCAGTTCCCAAAATATACATGCATGCAGCAACTCCTCGCTATCTAAAACCAAGTACACAATTTATTGAGCTAGTTTGATCGACCAGTGAGGTCAATGCTCACCAGCTGCCTTAACTCATAATATGAATTGACCCAAATCTTAAATCAGTTCCATGCTATAGATAAACATTTCTATCATTCAGTACAAAAATAGCATGCACAACCCGTTTTGCTGCATTTTACCATTCAGCAGACCGTTAATGCAGCTCAAGTAATGTTTAAAATTCAAGTTTAAAACCACCTGAATGGTAGCTACAAAATCTTTATATAGACAAAGACTAAACGTGAAAATTAATCTCATTTTATTCCGTATATTGCATTCGACTCAATCGACTGATGTTTTGTTGACTCTAGTGATAATAGTTCAATCAAAATTCAAAATTCCTCTTTAAAAAAACCCCATTTAAAGCAATGGTTTAATAGCCAGTTTTACAGGCGGTAATGCCGTCGTAAAACGGCATTCGAAGCTTAAATTATACAAAATTAATATAAAACTGCATACTGACAGGTAAGCAAATACGAAGTAAGGTCCTCCACAGACTAGGGATTTAGTTGTCGACAACTATTTGTGATCGACAACTAAAAGTTATATATCGACAACCAAAACACGTAGTCTGTCGCGCAAGTTGTCGGCAACTAAACTCTAAATTATTAGTTGTCGACAACTTGTGGACGGCCTCATTTTTTGGTGTTTTTCTAGTGTGTGAAAACTTTTGTTTTAGTTGTCGATTACATTTAATCTCCGCGCTATTCCTATTCTTAAATCAGACTTATTTAGTTGTCGAAAACTTTTAGTTGTCGATCACAAAATAATAGTTTTCGACTACTATAAATCCCTTGTCTGTGCAGGCCCTAACAAAGTGAACACGCACCTTCTCAAAACGCTCTTAAGATCACAGTTTATAAATCGTTTCACACCTCTTGGTCTTGAACTGCATCCATGTTTCTTCATAATTATATCTTTTAGCCTTTTTCTTGTCTCTTTTACACATTTTTTTGCACAAAGTTTATGAAACGCTTTTAAAGAGATTTTGCGAAATTACAGTTAATGGCCAGACTGATTCAGTCTCAAATAATCAAGTTACTAATTGCAATGTTTTTGGGTACTTTTGATTTATGCGTTTCTTGTCAGAACACAATATCAAATGTCAGCACATTGCAACGACTGCTGACGTCAAAACACTTTAATAAAAACGCTATTGGTTATAGATTTGAAAAAAATATTTTTACATAAAAATCTGAATATTCTATTAATTATGAAGCCTCTAGTAATTGCCTTTATTTGCTTTATAGTTTAGATCACCGTTCACTGTGTCAATTTAAAGTTAGCATACTGCCATGAGTCCTGAAAAAGCCGAAAATAACTGTGAAAAACCTAGTAATTTCTAAAGATTTTTAATGTTGAAAACTGAAGTCACAACTATGTCTCTATGAATCAGCAATCTATATATGTCACTAAAATCTGCACGATTCTACAGAATCCGTTATTAGTCGTGTAATTTGGTGAATGACGCCACCATGCACATCATCATCTGTGACGTCATATGTCAAAAATGATTACGTGTTTGTATGTTATGTTTCTTCTTCAGATTAAATTTAATTCGAAGTAATCATAGTTTCCCATCAAAGCATCTATCTTTAACATTTCTTCTTTAGAGCTTTCAATTTTTTCAAAGTTCACATGCAAGCTAGGGTAGAACTTTAGTCAGTTTAATTTACTCTGTTCTACTGAATTACTTACACGATACAAAAGTTAAACGACACAGCGTCCATACAATATTTTTTATTCTGATTCAGTTTAGAGGTTGAATGAACCGGATAACTAGCTAAACATGGAAGAAGCTCAGTCACGTTTTGCAGCAACTGATGGAAAAGGTTCAGGTACTATAATGATATTTTCTTAAAAATTGGAGATTAGAGAAGAAAAGCAAACATCTAAGGTTAACGTTTGCTACCTTTCCTCACTCTGTCGTGTACTTTAGATGCTGAGATTATTAGAATATCGATCATTAAAGTTCCACTACAATTTTTGGGATAAAACAGTAGGATAACATTTTGAGACACATTTAATTCTAGGGACTATAAGCATAGGTTTTGAATATACAAAAGTGGCCTACTTTTGTTCAGACATTTCCAGCAATAAACTTCAACTGATTGCTCAATTCAGCAAAACTACTTTAATGACACAAAATATACACCATGATCTATGATTTAGTCAAGCAGAAGTAAATGTTCGTGTAGTCCATTTTTCAATTTACATGCATCGACCTTTTTGACGCATCTCTACTCATTTTACAACGCTGAAAAAATACAGACATCTTATTAGTTACCAAAAAATGGCCTCTTTCTTACATCAGGATGAGTTATCCAATTTGAAGGCCTAAAACACAGGAATCCAACAAGGCAGAGTAGTCTTTTAAAAGAAATATATGATTCTCTTTTGATATCTGTTGCATTTCTCAAAATAATGCCGCAATCGTGTGTTGTGCATAGCATATAGTAGCTCATGTTTAAGGTGGCTTCATATAGTTGAACTGTATCTGGTGGCCATTTTAGAACACCTCTGTTGCTATAGCAACGGTTGCCAGACACGATCTCTAAATAGCTTTTGGCTATAGATATACGTCGCGTGACAGATATATGCAATTTTCGTCTTTTAGTCAAATATTATGTGGGCGCGTTGAAATTGTGCATTCACTTAAATAGTTGGCGAAGGACCCATATCTTTGCGAACCGCCATGTTTAGTAATAAATATTTTTGAATCTACTGATTTGAATAAAAAAATTGTAGAACTTGTAGCCTAAGATGAAATTATTAAGATATCAAATTCGCAAGTCACAAATTATATACTACACTACGTAATTTGTGCCCGACTGACTTGTATATAAACTCTAGAAACAGTGCAGACCAACAGAGCAAACTATTTAGAAATGTTACAATTTTTTATTGTACATGATCACCCTGAAAATCATTTCTTGTGAACTTATGAAGTCGATATACTGCATGTATATCGCTAAGCTAGCTATAATTACCTGGCTTGTTTTTCTCACATGTAAGTGCGAAGAATTCTATTGACCTGTAGCGACAATCTGGCAATAATTATCTCGGACATATAGAATATAGTGAACCATTATTTATTTCGGCAATAATCGATTTTGTTTATTCCTCTCCGAACCACTATCTAATGTTGGCCAACTATTAAGCCGGAAACCGTGTCATGTTTAATTGTTAAACAACATTGTATGGTTCAGTGGATTCCTTGCCTTAAGATGGCCTCGACTTCTCTAATTACGATAGAAAAGTTAAGTGTCTACATGAATAAACATACCTGTACATACCAAAACCTGTGCTAAAAACTCTCAATAGAAAATATGGCCACAAAGCCGCATAATTAACATGTACCAATAGCTGCGGAATTTATCAGGCGTAAAAATATGCCATGTTATTTTATTTAGATATTGAGAAAACATTTCAGGGTTATGGTGACAAATACTACTTACAAGCTAGGACAACTGGTAAAACAAATTAATATGAATTATGCATTATATGTTTACATATCTGATTGCTTCGCTTGGGTTGTCAGGAAGAAATATTATTTAACTGATCATAACGTTCGTTATTCTTAACGAGACTGGCTGAAATTGTGTAGTGTTGTTTACTTATGAAAACTATAACTCTGGCATAAATTTTGGACCGAAATGAAGTATATTCGGTCCCAAGATTATTAGGTTGGTAAATCGAGAAATGGGTTATACTCTTTTGACGACTATTTTGAGTCCTTTAATACATATGTGTGTATATATTTATATCTATATCTATAGCTAAATATGCTCTGTTTTCCAGACCATTCATACAGTTCAAATATTTTTTGTGAATAGATTTCCACGATATTCTAGATGGAATCCATGAATCCAGGCGACCGCTTAAGCAGGTATTGTTGTGCTTTTCAATAATCATAAAAATATAGGCAGGTATAGTACGAATGGGTTGTATGTATTCCAGTCCTATTAACTGACAAATTGTACTAGAAAGAGGTATCATAAGCCATGCATATCTTTGGATTTACGACTTATATATGCGCATATCATTAGGTTAGGTTGATTTTTCAACAATTAGCATTTATGCTGGCCGTACCATAGGCGGTCCATTAAATGTTGTGAACTTTTATTAGTAATTGCTATTACAAAATACTGAATGCTGTTAATTTTAAAGAAAAAAACGTTATAAAGAAAGAAAGAATATTCGAAATCGGCAAATTATAGCTTAATATAATGCCTATTATACGTAGCGAATGACGTATATGCATAGGTTGGCCACTCTTTACACTTTTTGAAACGCAGAATGAATTTTTGCTAAGCACATACCTCTAGTGTGCGCCGGCCGATAAGTATGATACACAAGAAATTTGATTGGTAACACCCGTACGTGCCTGTGAGACTTTAATGAGGCTTTATATTTTTAAATTATTCATAAAATATAATCGATAGAATCTCGGGCTGCTCTATTTAGTGTAGTTTTTGTTGTACTTCTTCTTGCTACTTGTTGTTTCATAAAGAATATAATTTTATGCTATGATAGCGATAGTAACTCATTAAAACATGTCATTTGGAATATCAATATGATATTTTTTCAGTTTGACATGGTTTTAGACAGGCTTTCTGGCGATCTCAATGTTCTTGGAATCCACTCTATGTGGAGATCAATATGATTTTTGAGACAATATGAAGAAATGTCATAGCCGATTATTTGCAAAACTTTTTTCATGCTCTCTATACATAAACGATCCTTGCAGTTGCGTGGTTATCATGTAGTACACAATTTAATTAAAAAACTGTGCAATTTATTACCAAAGGCTTTTAAACCCTATAATTAAAGGCCATGTTACACCGTGCAATTTTTCTTGCAACTTGCAATGCAATTCTACTCTAAAAGATGTAAATTAGTGAAGAGATTATATATGGAATAGTAACCTTCCTTATTTGGCTAATGTTCAAGTGAAGCCAAAGGTGGCGTAAATTGAAGGAGCTATTGGAGGACATCCCAGTCCTCCCACGTGCACAGTTAAACTGAATTCATGTTTTTTTTTGCTATTTTCTCTTATTTTTGGGTAGAAAATGGTAGAGTTTTTTATTAAAGTTAAATGCTGATGCTCTGTGTTAGGATATTTTCAAGTTTCACTTAAATTTGCTAAGAAATGAGCAATATCTCAAGAGAAGTGAGTGTGGGCTGTTGACGTTATTCTCCCAAATGACAGAAAATACCCAAAAAATACAATATAAATGTTACATTATCTCATTTTCAAGAGACAAGATATATAAAAAAGCTATATGCAGGAAGAAAATCTTTAAAGATTGCCCATGCTAGGACGATTGGCAAAAATAAAGGACTATCAGTGTCTTAAAACTGTGTCAAATTTACAAGGTAAAAAAATTACTCGAAAGCCAAAGGAAAAATTTTAAGCGTACTTGTACTCACAGCAAAAAATTCGTATTTACTCACACTGTGACTAAGGCGGGAACCGCGCGAGCAAAACTCGCCTTCAAAAAAACTGGAGAGTGTCCAGGAGTGAGAAATGCCGTAAAAATCTTTGTTTTGGGGAAAAAATTTGCCATAAAAGTACATTTTTCATTTGACCACTTCAACTTTGAACAACGAATTTACCCTTTCTGGATAGACTTATAATAAGTAATCCGCATCATTTTAATGTAAAAACCGGCGAGGTACCAGTTTTGTACTTGAAATGTTTAAAGAATTTAAACGGGCCGGAAAAAACTTCGCCTTTAACTAGCAAACTGAAAAATAGATTTGCACCTTCTCACATTAAAAAAGTTGTTTTTTTTGGTAAAATCTGAGTGTCAATGGTTGTTTTTAGCTTTTATTCATGCTCAGATGAGATGGGCTTGGGTATAAAAACCGCCATTTTGGTGGTGTAATTTCAACTCTTGGCCTTCATGGCGGCCATCAGTGCTGCCTTCAAAGATGGCGAGCAAATTATCGTTCCAGTTTTTTTAGAGTTTACTGAGTGTAACAAACACAAAACTTTTGTAGTTGCCCAATATACATCTCTCAAAATTAGAATTGCATTGCAAGTTGCCAGAAAAATTGCACCGTGTGACAGGGCCTTTAACTTTCTGTGCGTATAGAGCTGTAACTTATTTCTTCTATTGTAAACATCTTTACACCGCAAATCATCAATGAACTGATCAAATCTTTATAAAGTATTTTATTGCATGTTACTTGATGATAAAAACTCTTTTTGTTAAACTGCCGAATATTCATATCCAAAAACTGTAATTCAAGTAGGTAATAGTTATAGGCGTTCTCTTTTGCCTGCAGCAATGATTATGTGACAATGTCGTGTCATTATTCCAGCCACTCTGACGAAAATTGTTAGAATATTTGGTTTATTTCGAAAAATAATGGAGTATATTTAACACAATTGTCTTTTGTTCTCGCTAAGCAAACAATATCTGTCAACAATGGCTGACTATAAACGTTACAACAAAGTGTCCGATGATCTTTATATATTACTGTGATGTTCTCTTTAATTTATGCTAATATATATAATTGAATACTAATGTTAATGAATATAACTGTTAATGAGTGTAATTGTTAATGAGTGTAACTGTTAACACCCCCACTCAGACTCAACTTATCTATTTGAAAAACTATGGTGAGTCTGACGTGTTCTTAATAGCCTCAAAGTACTTTTCGATGCTTTTCGACTTTCACTCTAGGTAATGATTTCGTAAGAATACCTGCTGGCATTTCTTCAGTTGGAACATAATGAATCTTTACTTCCGTGTTTTCCACTCTTTCTCTTATGAAATGTAATTTCGTATCGATATGTTTGGATCGTTTATGCATCACTGGATTATGACACATCTTTATGCAAAATTGGTTGTCTTCGCCAATGTCGGTTGGTTTCTTCATTGGTATACCAAGGTCTTCTAGGAGTGCTCGTAAGTAGATAGCTACTTGGACTGCTGCCGCCGTAGCTTGATACTCTGCTTCTGCAGATGAAAGTGCGGCGGTTGCCTGTTTCTTTACCTCCCAGCTAATGGGTTTGGCTGCTGTCCAATGCGATGTGTTGGGTTTATCTAAGAATCGCGACAGTTGATTGACGACGTATAGGATGTCTGCGCGGGTTTGCTTGCCGATGAATAGAAGTGAACCAACTAAACTTCCATATAGTTTAGGATCAACTAACTTTTGCTCTTCGTTGCCTTTAACTAGCTTTAGATTTACTTCTCCAGGTGTAGCTGCTGCTTTGCAATCATTCATGTTGAATTGTTGAAGAACAGATTCGATGTACTTGCTTTAGTAAGCAGTAATCTTGTCATGTGATCGTAGAAATCTCATTCCTAAGAACCAATGTAATGCGCCACGGTCGTCCATCTTGAAATTTTCATTTAGCATTACCTTTATGTCATTCACTGCTTCCTCGCTCGCGCCAGCTACTATGATATCGTCTGCCAAACTAAGACGTATGTGAATGTTCGTCTTCTTCCGCTTATGCGAATAAACAGTAGTCGTTGCGGCTTCGCTTAAATCCCTTTTTTACGAGTAGGTTGGGCAACGCTTCGTACCAATTCTTTGCAGCTTGTTTTAAACCATAAATTGATTTGTTCAATTTGTATACCGTCTTTTGTCCTGAATTCGCCTTCTTGGTAAAACCTTGTGGTTGCTCTAGGTAGACTTCTTCTTCTATCTCGGAGTGTAGGTAGGCTGACTTTACGACCATCTGGCCGACATACAAATCCTTTTGTGCTGCTGTTGCTAATAGAATTTTAATAGAATAAGGTTTCCGGTTCGCGGGTTGGAGCGTATGTGTCAAAGTAATCTAGACCTTCGACTTGAGCATAACCCTACGCTACGTATCTTGCTTTGAACTTATCGATTTCTCCGTTGGCTCCGTATTTCACTCTATAGACCCATTTTCCAGGTAAAACTTGCTTGTTTTCTGGCTCGTTTACTAATGTCCACGTCTTATTGTCCATTAGTTAATCATACTCCGCTTTCATAGCTTTTCGTCAGTTTTCAGCTTTCGGCGAATTAGCGGCTTGATTATATGACTTGGGCTCTTGTATGTTTTCATCTTTAGTAGTCGCATTGAACGTGTACGGTAATCCATATCTTTCGGGTGGACGTCGGTTTCTACTTTCTTTGGGGAGTGCAATTTCATTCTCTTCGCCTTGGCTTTCTATAACTTCTTCTTGATCTTTTACAACAGGTGTTGGTATATCAATTCTTAGTGTCCTCATTATTAGGTGTGTGGTCATCGTCGAAATCCATGTTGGGACTCACCACGATGGATCCTCCGCATTCATCGTTTTTTTGGATGAGAATGTGTGGATTTCATTTTCTTTGAATATGACATTACGGGCTTTGATGGTTTTCTTCGAATCGAATTCTTGTAGGATGTAAGTTGTGCTTTTATCATCATAACCGATAAATTTAGCTTTAGTTGATCTCGAATCCAATTTTCTTAAGTTGATCTCTCTTTTCATGACGTATGCTGTACAGCATACGTCAAAAACAACACCTATAGAAATAATAGAGCCAACTACCGAACTAATCAGTCTCGTGCACATATCTTTGAATTTTTAATTGCTTGCTTTATCAAAGTTTTTTTGCTTTTTCGATTCGCTTCGGACAGATTGAAATGCAACATTCAAAGGAATTCCAGCTAATACCTAGCCAATCAATGCACTGTACGAATCCAGCCGCATACATTTTATGGTTAGGATTTATCTCTACAAGATGGTAGCCGCTTTTTAGGTCAAATTTTGTTAGAAAACAACCTTAATGAAAATAGGCTAATTAAAGCTTGTTAATTTGTGATCTTCAAGCTTGAAGTTTTGCTTATATAAACAGTTATTCACTTCAAGTGACTTCACAAGTCTAAAATAAATCTTTTCTTGAAGACGGATGCATGCTCTGATACTCATAAAGGATTTATGACATACTATTGATTCTTCTTATATACCTCCGCAATTCTACTCTCCGCTACGCTACTCTCCGCTACTCTCCGCTAAAATCTCTTGTATAGGTTGGTTAAAAAAATGTCTATGAAAATAGGCCGAGTTATTATTTTGCTGACTCATTTTGGCTGGTTCATATAGGAAAGGAATTTTATATCCGTGTCTAATAGTTCGTAGAATTACTGTAAAATAGCTACGTACAGCAACAATGTACAACAGCTATTGTGTGTTAGCATTAAGTTTAGCAATACGTTACATGCTGTGTTAATAATTTTGTTATATCTGAAATACATAAAGCCTATAGCCTTCTCGACAGGTAGCTATGATTACTCGAATGATTTTATTGTTAGTTTGGTAGTTGTTGAGAAGAATGAGGGACTTGTTTAATTCAGTATGCTGACGCGGTTTCCTTATATTCTATTATAATTGCATGTTATCTTCTTCTGTATTCTCTATATGCCATTTATTTTATACTTTCCAGCTTAATTCAAAGGAACTCCTCAGTATTGCCAAACGATCTGTGGAGAATGGAGAAATAGATACAGCAGAAATATTTTTAGGCAAAGCAATACGAAAAGAAACGTTTGAAGTTGGTGCTAGTGAAAGGGACCCCGAGGCATATTATTACTTAGCAGAAGTTTTGCAGAGGAAGCCTTCAAGAGAAAACTTGCTGCTACCACAAAGGCAAAAACTCTTACTCCAAGTCGCATCACTATACAATTTCGTCTGGAATTGTTTGGAAAAACGTACGGTTGCGAGTGAATATGGGAGTGAATTTGCCTATAAATTCACAAAATATATACCTGACAAACTCCTTTGCACTCAAAATGAACTTGTCTCAATTTCTGGGTATCAAATGCGCGGAAAATTTGATTTTGAAATCAGGAAGAAAGCTTTGGAAAATATGCGAGTAGGAGTCAAAAGCGAATTGGAAAAAATGAATGCCAAGTACGAAGTACAGACTGCAAGTGAGAGAGAACTGAAAGAAGTGTTTATCAAGCAAGCTGTTGATGTTAGAAGTCTATACAAAGAAATTGCCTCAAGCGTAAAACAACTTTTAGCAGAAATCATTGAAGAGTGTTTAAACGTCATGGGTGAACCGCCATGCGATTATGAAGTTATTCTACTTGGATCACTGGCGAAAGAAGAGATGACACCTTATTCTGATCTTGAGTGGGCTATACTTACTAGCTCTGAGCACGATGAAGCTAAAATCTTTTTTCGAAATTTAACCAATCTTGTTCAATTCCAGGTGAGAGTTTTCGGATTTCTTTCTTTTATGAAATAAATCAAAGCGTAAAATTACTGTAATTTTGCAAGATGATATTACAATATTAACTTTTAGGTGCACCGAGTAAGTATTTATTATCGGTCCATTGATGTTGTTTTCATCTTGTTCTTATCAAAGCTTTTATCTTGTTCCTCAACTGCATGTACAAAGAAAAAGAAATGGTTTAAAAACGTTGTTTTAAATCAGGTGCCGGTCCACATTCCCAATAGTATGCTTTAAACCCCGAATACATGGCCGAAAAATGTCTAAAAAGAAATGCTCACACGTGCAAGATATGTCAGACTTTCTATATGTCAGTTAACTGAATAATATTTTTTTCAACATTTTAAATCATCTGCAGATAATCAACCTTGGAGAGACAATCTTACCTTGCATGGACATTGAAGTATTAAAGGGAGATTGGTTTTATGACGACGTAACTCCACGAGGAATTTCCTTCGATGGTCTTTTACCACAGGCAAGCAAGACACCTCTGGGGAATGCAAAAGACTTTGAGCTAATTCACGATCCAATTACAATGGCAAAATTCCAGAGTAACTACTGGCATAAGAAGAATCCTGGTTTGGGTAAGGTTGTTTCTAATGCCTAAAAGATAGAAGAATACAAAAAGAAATGAGTGTTGCACACAATATTTCTTGGACAGGTTTTTCTGTCCGCGCAAGGATTGTGCGAAGGTGAGTGTTCAATGCTTATTGTGAAAACTTTATATGTTATATCATCAATATAGGTGAAATTCTTCTGACTGTTGCACCACTGAACGACAACAAACGCGTGTTATTGGACGAGTACAAAACGGAGCTTAAGAAAATCATGGAAGAACCATGCGATGGCTGTTCACATCACTCCTCCAATTCCACATCGAGCAGGGGAATTTGTCGAGGACTTAGCATTCTCGAAAAGAATATTTCTAGATATAGAACACAAATCGTAGACTTCTCTGAAGATTACGGCGGAAAATTATATGATGTAAAGAAAGAGATCTACAGATCGACAGATCGCGTGGTTGCAGGCCTTTCGAAATCATTTTGTGTCAACGGGAATGGATCTTTTGAAATTTTAGACCAGTTGTGCAAGATGAATGTGATCAGCCAAAGTGCAAGAGATAATGTAGCCAGTGCCATAGCAATTGTCATCAAGGGGCACATGCATCGTCGTCTCTTAAATTGCGAAGCAGCTTCAGAATGCTATAAGCGTGCGCTTCAAGCTGATCCGGAAAATATTGACATAAAGGAACGATTAAAAGATTCAATGTTCGCAGAGGGCCAAAACGTGAAGATCAAATTTGCTTGTTCAACAGAGGTAAGGCGTTCAAAACCAGATGATTCGGAGTCAGATTGCAAAGAAAACACGCTAACGACGAAATTAAAACGTATTTTGTTCTGTAATCACGCAGATGGAAATTTTACTTATATGACGAAACATGCAACTGAGTTTTTAAAGAACGAAAGCATAAGCGTAAAAGCGATGATTCATTTAAACCAACTTGGGGAAGTGCTCATGTATCAAGAGAAAACAAGCGAAGCTTACCAATGTTTGAATTGAGCGTTCCGAATGGGCAAAGACATTTATGGGAATAATCCCAACCCTCATGCTCTTGTAACTTTGGCTTTACTTGGTAAAATATGTCCTCGTTTATTCTTACACGAGGAAGCCGAATTCTATTTCGAAAGATTGCTTAAACTACTATCCTCATTAGACAAAGGAGATCACTTCGATTTTGTGAGAAAAGATGTCTATGGGCAATTGGCAAAGCTCTGTCACATGGTAAAAGACTACGATAAAGCAATAATTTATTTCCAAAATTCTTTAAAATTCGGTAAAACAGGCGCAAATTCTACACAAGATTGTGAGTTATACTGTGGAATGGCAAGGACTTACCACATGATGGAGAAAAATGATAAAGCGTGGAAATTTGCCTTATCCGCAAACGAATGTCTCGAAAATATCGTTGACGTAGGAGGAAAGGAAAGAATCACCCAGCAGGTTTCGTACACCTACATAACGTTGGGCAAATATGACGAAGCCAGACTACTACTAAACCAAGCACGTGACACACCAGTGATATCTAAACAAAAATACCATGAATATCTTGGAATGTTATGCGAGAAGCAAGGTCTGACGGAAGAGGCTGAACAACATTTACGCGATAGTTTAGAATGTCTTCAAGCTCAAAATGCAAACGAGTTCCAAATTGTACCGATACTCCTTGATTGCGCCAGGATATTGGCTAAAAATAAGAAGTTTTCTCCATCGGTCAGTTACCTGAAAGAAGCTTCGAAGTATGTTTCGAACATGATTGACAACCATACGAAATATGAATACTTCAAGAAAATTGCCGAGACTTGGAGAGATTTTAAAGATTATCACCAAGCTCAGGTGCACTACAATAAAGCACTCGAAGTTTGCGAGAAATCAGCCAAAATTCCAAAGGCAATACCACAATACAAGTTTGACCTGCATGTCACGCTGGGTGATTTGGTTAAGGAGGCTAACTCGTGTTCTTCAGAAAACGCTGGAGAAAAATCTGTCTTGAGCCAACGAAAGCACTATGATCGGGCCGGTGAAGTTCTACGATTGCATTTAGCGACTGGTAACGTGAGCAGCAGAACTGTTATTTTACTTGTGTATCTGGCACATAAGTATCATTTCATTGATTTAGAAGAAAGCGAAAAGCTATTACTGGAAGCTTGGAAAACAAGTGAAGAAACTTTTGGACCGGGAAATCGTCATGCGGGGCACATACTATACCATCTAGCCCAGGTTTGTCCCGCAAGAGACGACCTGTTAAAAGCCCTAAACTACTTTGACCGTATGTTAACATTTGAGTTCAAAATAGACGCTTCGATTCAGATCCATTTCAGCCATTCTGTGAACAAATACTTCAGTTGTTAATTGATCTCTCATTCGATCAACCACACCAGGAAAAGCTGGCAGAAGTGAAACAAAAAATTATCCAGTTCTTTAATCGGGATGAAGTGTTAGAGAATCCGACCAACAATATCATAGAAAAGGCGATTTGTTTAATGAATCTGGCTGGTTTGTGTACATTTTCAAGAGAATACGAAAAAGCCCAGAAGTTCAATCAAATTGCCAGTAATATTTTCGCAACGGCGAATGGAGGTAAAGATCCCTGCCATGCAAATCTGTGTATGTCACAGTGTCATCTTACAGATATGCTCTTGAAATACGTAAGAGTTAAGCAGAGGCAAAACAAGCCTTTTACGATGAAGCACCTCAACCTATTGGGCAATGAAATAAAATCTCAAGGCTTCAGGAACGAGACTTCGAACTTCACCAAATGTAATCTTGCTAATGTTTGCGTCGTGACTTCAAAACCCATCGAAGTTCGCATATTTTGCTTTTGTAACGTTAGAGAAGATTCATTGTTTAACAACGAGACCAGTATAATTTTGACCGAAGCATCAAAGAAAGTCGAACTTGAAAATTTTCTGAAAGTGTTACCATACTGTCCTTCAGCATGGACTCTGAAAAGAAGCAGTTGCAAAGTTACGGCAAGTCAATAAAGGAAGTATCTGAAGCAAACAATGACCTTTTGCACGTTAACCAAAACCCACAAGAGCGCATAATCTGTCAACCGAAAAAAACAAAAACAGACAACAAAGATCTGCCAATTTCATCTAGTTCAAGATTCTCGCATGCAGAATCATCGAACGATATAAGCAAACAGATAGCCGTTGATGGTAAGTGCGAAAATGAGGAAAACATAATGAAAAAAGACTTCAAGCAAGACTCCGAGGATGCAAATTATCAAAGCACCTGATTGTTAGCTGAATCTATTTTGCGAGACGGTAATCATAGTTATTTGGAGCATATTCTTAAGATAAGGGAGAACTCCGATCTTTCTTTGGTAACGCAATCGTCTAGAGAGGGCTTTAGTCTTCAGTCTTTAATACAAGAAGCGGAAAACGCAAGAGATAAGCAGAATATTTACCGGATGATTCTTTTCTTAGAGCTGTCTTCAAGGAAAGAGGCGAAAGAGCCCGAAAACTTGGCAAGAATTTTCAAATTGATTGGAGAATGTCAATTGGTTTTACAAGGTTATAGAATGGCTAAGGAGAGCTTCAACAAAGCAGTTGAAATTTATCGTTCGTTAACTTTAACTCCGGAGCTTGGCCATCTAGTCGCACACGCAGAGAGTTTGCTTGGACTAGCAAAGAGTTGTGTCCTTTGCAGTGATTTGAAAAATGCATTACGCGCATGCGAGCAAGGCATGGAACTGCTTGATTCCGGGAACCCACAATTGGCATCATCTCGATTATATGTGGAGTTTCTTCATTTAGCTGCGAAATTAATTTTTGAGCAAGACACGGTATTAACTTCTCCCAAAACCTTTAGACAGTGCTGGGAGAGATGTCAAAGAGCTATTGACTTAATTACCTCAAGCGTTAGCTCAAGTGATACGAGGAAATTGGAGGATAACCTGTTGGCTTTGGAAATCTCGCAACTCAAAGCATCGGCTTTCTTGTGCTTTTCGCAATCAAAAATGGAACAAAAAGCTCAACTTCAATGTGTGGTCGAACGTTTGAAAATGACCACTCATTTATTCCACACATCTGAATCCGATATGCTCCATGTCTACAATAACACGAAAAAACGTCGTCTGCTCTTCTGTCTCGCAGGAATGCTACAGATGAAAGGCGATGTAGAGAAAGCTGTAATTGAGGTCATAAATTCTTTGGCAGAATATTTTGTTCCAACTATTGTGGGTACGATAATTATCCCACCGAACGAAATCGTCCCATTACTGAATACAGCTGTCGAAATCAAATCGATCACTTCTGAAGATAAAGTGCGGTGTCCGTTTCAACAGACCCTGGACTTATGCAAGGATGAATTCCTCAAGCAAAACGATAATCCACTACCACTGTTGAACTTTTTCCGAAATTTGGGTAATCACTACTTGGATACTGGGTTTAGCGAAAAAGCATCGCTTGCTTATAAAGCTGGTTTGTCTGTTGCGGAACACATGGTTTTAGACCCTGTCGACAGAGCCAATGGTCGTGCAGAAATGCTGTTGAACCTTGCCAATGTCCACAGACTTCAAGTATTTAAAAACCCAATGAAAGACATTGATGAAGAATCACGTTTGGCCGAAGAATTCTACAAGTCTGAAAGTGGGAACGAGGATGCAAAGAACAGTATTCATAAAAACATTATGTATGCTAACTTTCTTTATGACAGGGGTCGATTTGAAGAAGCCGTTACCGTACTAAAGCGAGTGGAAAATTTGGGTGGAACTCTGTGGTCTAAAAACGTCATTTGTTTATATTCACAACGTTTTTTATATGGATCAGAGATTCAAACGTACATAGAATCACATGGGGAGCTGCTCGTTAATCTGGGAAACTTGGCGTACGCATCACTAGTTCGAGTGTACGTACAACTCGGAAAAAAATCAGAAGCAGCCAAAGCACTTGATATATTGTGGACAGATGGTAAAAGTTTGCCTCCTAGTGTTATTTACACAACATCGTGCCTACCCTATTTGATTAGCACTTGCCAGAAACATTTACTGTCTCTCCTTAAAAAACCATCGGAGTTATCATTCAAAGATTCAGAATTCCCCCTGTCGGCACTAAATTTGGCAAAATTGTACCATGAGTTATGTGAATATGATCTTACGGTGTGTTTGTGCAAGAAAATGGAAAGTTCGCCTTAATCATCGTCAACGATCCTGCGTCTGGCCGTCGATGCTATGTTGATGAAAGGCGAACAACCTTGTTGCTATCGTAGAAATTTTCTTGAATTGCTGCAGCAACACAAAATGATTTTTGACAAATCGTTTGATGAACAGAAAGCTCTTGTAAATGAATACGCGTTTCCCGAACCACATAACTTTTTTAAGCAACTTGGACAGATAATGGTATCTCGACAAAAAGTTGACGATGCAATAGCTTGCTACGAGCATACTCTAGGTATGAGTCCTAATAACAACATTGACCAGTGTTTGATGGCAACCCTGGCAGACCTGTATCAAACCAAAGCAAAAACAGAGGGCAAAATTGATGAGGTGGCCTATAAACGTTGGATAGAAAAAGCAAATAAATGTTTTCAGGAATTAAAGGATAATAGTATAAAGATGGAACCATTCGTTCAGGCCCAATTTGCCTCATTCCTCTCTCGAACAAAATGCTTGAATGAAGCCATTTTCAACTTCGAGCAGGTGCTTGCAGTCAAGGAAGAGAGCATTATTTCCTCCTCCAAAGTTGACATAACCCTGTCTGGGGTTCACATCGCCCGAGAAATTGAAGCTAGAGGGGGAGTATCTTTGCCATTGAAGATAAATGTTTTTCATGAGTTAGCCCTAGCATATTTTAAAAGTGGTGAAGACAAGAAAGCTGAAGAGACAGTGCTTCAAATGGAAGAATATGCCAGGGAATTCATGTCTTATCCTTTCTATCCCATCATTTGTTCAGTCGTTGGATACACCTATAAAGAAACTGGACACTTGAGAAAAGCAATGGAAATATTCAAGTCGGTGCTAGAGAGAGAATTAGACAATCAGCCAGTGAAACTAGCGTTAGAAGAATGTGTAACATTTCAACAAACAGCATCAGGTAAGGAACGATTTAATTAGTGACAAACAATTGAGGCAGAAATTGATTCGAAGTGACAAACAAGGTAGAAATTGTTTAGATACAAGAACAAAAATTGGCACCGGACCAAGGGAAGCAGTGTGTCTTTGTCCCAAGACCGCCACACTGTTTCCCGAGGTCTCAGTCAATATGTGTATAAAAGACTGCCATGCTAAGCTCAAGTCAAAGAAAAAACTGAGTTTACAGCAACGTACGCATTTTATAATAATTATGGACATGTCGTTTCCATTAGTATTTTTTCCTGTTGTATAGGCACGACCCACGAATCACCTGAGACACTTGAAAAACAACCACAAAACACTTGACGGATTAATTGATCGAGTTCTATGAAATCAATATTTTGCAATAGCAAATCATCACAGATGCGAGGAATATTGATCATCGGACATCATCCAAGACATGTGAAGTAAAAATTTTAAGTCTCATAACTGCGAACGTTTAATATAGTATATTCAAATTATGGCTTCAGCACAACTAAAGCTCAATTCATAATACAGCCACAAGTTACAGTAGCGTAGCCAGCCTGACGACTTGTCCCGCTATGCTAATATTTTGTTGTTGAGTGATTGTGAAAACAATAAATTTCTAAAGACATGAATAATAATAATAACATGAAATTTACATAGCGGGAAAAATCGTAAGACTGGCTACGCAACTCACAAGTTATCTACTTATTTTTTTGGGGGGGAAGTGTATAAAATGTATTCTCATTGTGTGTTTGTACTGGCTATTAAGCCTATGTGCACAACAGAACGTTTTCAAGCGGTTTCATTTTCAAATACCGTTAATTTACAATAGAAGTTGAAGAAATATATTAAGCATATTTCCCTTAGATCGTTTGGAAGGGCCGTCAAAACTATAATAGATAAGAGTAAGATAAAAAAGATATTAAAACGCTTGAAAACGACCCTCGTGTGCACACAGCCTAAATTCGCCTTTTTTGTTTGCCGTTGCGGGTAATATTTTGGCATGGTATCGTAGAATAGGATGTTTAATTCGTTTGCACTAATAGTTTAATTTTTAAAATATATCTTTTTTTATTTCTTCGTAATTTCTATTGTATCACTTATCAGCATGAAATAAGACAAACGTTTCTTGTTGCAATTAGTCAATCAATAAAGTGTCAACTAATGAATGTATACATTATTTTGCGGCTTGGTGGAAAACACGGACCCCGGACTACGGACTACGGACCACGGACCACAGACCACTGACCACGGACTACGGACTACGGACTACGGACTACGGACTACGGACTACGGACCACGGACTACGGAACAAGGGTGAATCATGTTAGCCATTCAGTGTGTTTGTTTAGATTTTTCGTCCTTGACCAATCAGACTGCGCGAAATTCAAAATATTTAAACAAAAGGAGTGGGAAAATAACACCATGTTCTAAGCCCTCCGTGCCATTCGATATTAAGCTTTTCACTTCAAACCTAACAAATTGTGACAAAGCGTGGCTTTTTCTTTAATTTCCTCGTGGGGATTTTTAAATTCGATCCACAACGCAAAAGTTTTATGTTTGAATAACCGTCAGTCAACGCGCGTAAAATCGCGTAAAATAGCAGACACCCTAGTAGCCTGTCTTTAAAACGCATATGAAATACTTTTTCTATTACTTTTTTCTATTTTATACTTTAAACGCATTTCATTTCAGTAGACTGACTACAGTGTAGTTAAGATCCTATTCTGTGGTACAGAGTAATATCTTTCTCGTCGAAACACGTCAGAATTACATGTGTAGTATATTATTAAATATCACATCACTCATAGCCGGTTGGCTTTTTGAAAGAAGAAACTAAAGCCCAAGGGGCTATTTTCTCCAAGAAATTATTTACTGTTGTTTAATTATGTTTGTTTTCTGTATCATCATCGTAGTCGTCGTCATCTTCAGGATCACTCTCTTTCTCGCTGTGTTAGCTTTGTCAACGCTGATATTTGCAGGAAAAAACACAGCGTTGTTTGCTGTCTTGCCAAGAGCTTCAACTTTTGCCAAAAACGTTGCTTGACAAACTGGGCAATGGCTAATGATAGGCAGAACACATTCAATGTGAAACAAATGTCCACATCCACGGAAAGCATTCATAATAAAGGGGATTCACTTTTGTGAAGCTAGGCAAATCGCATTTTCTATTTGGTGGGGTTTCCAGTGATGTGAACCCTAGTGGAAACACTTGAAGTTGTTTTATAGACCTAATATTTCATTCATGTAAATTCCAAAATTGATTTATCATATACATGTTTACTAAGTTCCTGCATCCTTTACTAAAATAATATATCCTGACAATAGTTTTCAGTGAATAAACTGTTAATGTTTCTAAGTGTTGCTATTTGTGCCAGGGAAGGAAAAGTCAGATGTCTATATTTAACCTGGAAATATGACATGGGAAAGAACATGACAAGTATAAGTTGGCATTTTCTTAAAAACACAAAAAAATGAAACTAAAAAAACATAATAATTTCATAATTGATTTATTTTGTAATAATTTTCTAATTTTCTAACTAGAAATCCCTTCGCCATTTTAAACGAAGCAAAATATTTCGTGCGCTACCCAGACCTAACTTTCTACGCTAATATGAAATAACTCGCAGGGGCGGCGGAACAGGGGGGAGCTAGGGGGGCTAAAGCCCTCCCAGAAGCAAAAAAAATTCTTGAACAAAGCCAGAATGGGAGAGCAAATATACAAACTAAGTTACCACGAAGTCGTCAAATTAATGCTCGCCGGCGTATTAAATGCTAACAAGACGCCGTTCTGGCGTTAACTCCGGCGCACGTGCCAGTCTTCAATATAGAGCTTCTGAACATAAACAATACAGTTCGCCTATTGTTTCGCATACATATTTATTTGCATTTAGATGCCTTGCGAACCTAAATGTTCGATCGCGAAATTCAGAAGCACATCGCAGTATAGAAGTTCAATTGTTCAAAAATGTAAATAAACCGCATGATACATTCGCTTCGTCTTACACTTTGCCTTTGGAATTCGCGCTTATATAATTGTATTAAATCTTCGATCCTGTGCAAACTACGCGACGTGTCAACGCGCCCATACACGACCACATACATGATCTTGTTAAACGGCGAAATAGCAGCGATATTATTAAAATAGGCCGGGTCTACATGTATTGAATATATTCTTACCCCAATTCAATCTAAACTTAATCGAACAGCATGAAAAGAACGGTTTATTAGTTCCTCTTGGAGGAATTGCCGTATCATACGAGCGAAATCGAATCGCGCATTGGAAAATTAGCCAAAGCTGTGCACCACAACTCTTGAGAGATAAGACTGGGACGTAGATAAATACGGTCACATACACATTTTAAATACTAGTATATTTCGCGCCATTACAGACTTGCGACGACGAAAAATAAAAAAAACAAAAACAAAACAAAACCGGGGCGAATTTTCAACTCCGTCGCTGACGCCGGAGTAATAAGATATTCTATATTGTCATACGGATCAAGTGAATCTAAATTGACTTTCTTTGATCTTTCATAGTTGTCTTTAACAGCAGAATATTCGTGGTTGTATATTGTTATTATTTTCGGACCGCCATTTTGTTTGGAAATTATTTTCAGAATTTGAGAGATTATTTTTCAAATGTAGAAGATATCCCTACACGCGCTGTGCCGTTTTCAGTTTGTGTTTGCCCATGAAAAACTACGTTGAAAGTGGCAAGTAACACTCTGAAATGGCCATTTCCGAAAATCTAGAGCATTGAAATTCCAAAAAAATTTCGCTCGGCGCCAACCATGGTGGCGCCTCGTGAAATTAGCGCCCCAAGATATATTATGTTTCGCCGTCCCTGATAACTCGTGCAAATCTTTCGGAAACAAAGACAGTCGTAAAGGTGAACAGAAATTACCTGTTTGCCTGCTGCATTACGTTGCAGTTTAAGTTAGTGTTAAACTTTTCTATAGCTAAACCTTCAAAACATCAAAACAGCACAAATAATAATAATAACCATACAAGCACTAAACTTCGAATGCTGTTTTTCGATTATTTATTTTATTCAATTTTAGCGACTATATAAGCTGCAAAGTGATATTTGTTTTATCAAAACTCTGAAGTACACTTTTCAGAACTTTTTTTAAAGTTTAAGCGATGATGTAAAGCCTTAAACGGTCGGTTAGCTCCTTGTAAAACGACATAGCAAGCTCGTACTTGTCAAAATAACAATGCATTCTTACAGCAAACACTGAATAAGCAAAATATAGACACCTACCACTTCAAAGATTATAAACAACGAGTCGTTCCTATTTCACCAACTGTTTCTGTGCTGTGATGATCTTTAAATCTTTTATTATTGTTTTAATATTTGACTCCATGATTTCATTTTATATTTTTAAAAAATAGTTTGCAAAATGACGGTTAAAATGTAGACGACCGTTCTTTCTTCGTTCAAATTTCGCGCATGCGTACAACTACCATGACCATTGAACGTCTATGACATATGCGCAACTTTCGATTTCGCTATGTTTTCCGAGGTCCCGGGTGTAATTCCTAATCTGCGGGCGGAATTAGTACCCTCGCACGGCGCTCACGCCGGCTCGGAAATAAAATAATACATATATAGCTTCTCCTCAGTATTTAAAGTATTAGAGTAAACTTCTGGGGCCGGTTGTTCAAAAGCGGGTTAAATTTAACCCAGGGTTAGCGTTAAACCTGGGTTAAAATTCTTAACCCAAGGTTAGCTAACCCCAGGTTAAAATTCCGTTGTTCAAAGCAGTGTGAAAGTTGCGGTTAACTAACCCAGGGTTAAGGCAGTTAACCTTAGGTTAAAAAGCGCGCGAATTCTTGCAAAATGGCGGACGTTGAAGGAGGGAGACAAAAGAAAAGAAGAAAGCTCAACTTTACGGTGACCGAAATAGACACTTTGACCAGCAGAGTGCAAGAAAATTTAGGACTAATCCAGTCAAAACTAACCAATGCGGTAACGAATCAGAAAAAAAATAAAATTTGGGAGAATATCACAAAAGAAATAAACGCGATAGGGGTGGCAAACCGCACAACAAGCGAAATTAAAGAGAAGTGGAAGAACCTGACTAGCTCCGCTAAGAAAACGTTTGCCGATGTGAATAGGCAGATGCGAAAAACTGGAGGTGGTCCTCCACCTAAAGAACCCACTGCAGCGCAAGAGAGGATAATCAAAATATTTGAAGATACTCCTCTTTTTACCGGATTAAGCGGCTTTGAAACAGGTACCGGTGGGAAGTGATTGCATTTGTTGCGCTGAACTGTGGTACAAGTTTGGGCAAGTCTCTAAATTAGTTTCCAGAGCGCAACGCTTAATTAAATTGTAATCATATATTCATTTCATATCATCATATTTGCACGAACGCGGCCATGTTTGCAAAGAAATTGCCAAGTTTTCAACTATTAATATTTGTTCAACTCCATTAGTGAAAACGGCTTCCTAAACTAAGATAAGTATTTTTCTTTCTAGTTGAAATTCTAACTTTGCCAAGACTCTGCTATATATAAATGCTTGTGTCAACACTTTGCATTTTGCAGTTTCGCCTTTTTTTAAAGCATATATATTTTGTTTATTGTATATGTATTATGTTTTATTATTTGGGTATTTTATGTCTCTTCATTTTTCAGACGGACAGGATAGACAATCCTTGGAGGGTTGTAGCACGCCCGCACTTAGAGACGGTATCCTTCAAGAATTAACAGAAGTAGGACAACTCGACTCAGATGATTCAGATGAAGATAATTATGATCGTGAAAAACAGCGTCCGATACCACCATCTTTCAATAAGGAAGAAGTCTTTACTCCTAATTGTTTACCTGTGCCCACCACCCTTATCCCCGCCCTCCCTCCACCAAGCAAAACAGAACGAAAAAGGAGAATAACAAACCAAGAGGTTTTAAAGCTGCAAGCTGAAGTTCTACAACACCAGAAAGAAGTTTTAATATTGAAGAAGGAAAACCTAAAACTAAAAAACCAGGCTTTAAGAGAGGCACAAAATAGTATGCTGAAGCTTTGAAGGGTACTGTGTCTATTCATTCCTTTGATAACTTAATTATTTCTATACAGCTTAATTATGGTTGGACTTTCAGAACCTCAAATTCTATGCATGCAAGTGGTAATAGGGGTTGTAAGGTATTAGGCATTTACACATTAAAAGCAGGCAGATTGCCTTGTGCAACAAATTTTCATGTTCATGATTGTAAATACACACTCTCAAGTACTTATCATTCTTTATTCCTCCAACGTTAAAGGAAAAACTTATTAATATAAATTTCATTTAGCTGTATATAATTTTGTGTGTAAAGTATTTATATTAATGTTATATATTTATTTTATTTATAGCATTCATAAACTGTTCATAAACTAATCACAATTACATATTTGCAATATAATTTATAACTCATACTTTATTGACACTGTATATTAAATTATAATATTTGATATGATAATATTTAATATTATTTAAATGGGTATGTGGAAAAAGTAAAGTGTACACTCAGTCATTTACAAGCTTGAACACATCAATCAACTTACCATAATAGCCTGTGGTTTAATATACACAAATTCATGCCAATTAATAGCTGTTTAAAAAAAAGTGTTTGCTATATGGTCTCTGATAAGATGGCCTGTTTCATGCCCTTGATATTCCTGTACTTCCAGTTCATCATCTTCATCATCATCATCCATTGGCTCATTAAATGCAATTGCAATATTATGCAATATTGCGCATGCACCAATAAGCTGGCAAACCTTTTCCGGGTGCATTCTCACTTTTGAGTGCAGAAGATGGAATCGTCTTTTCCATCTACCAAATACTTGTTCAATTATGACCCGGGTCCTCCTATGGGCTCGGTTAAGCCCCCTTTGATTTGCTGTGGCTGGCTCATGATATGGTGTCATAAGGTATGGCTTCAGTGCATAGCCACTGTCACCAAGCAAAATTCCTTGCTCCAAGTGGTTGTGGTTGTTCTCAAGCTGCTGGCATATTTGAGATGTGTGGAAAATGTGGCTATCATGGGTGCTGCCAGGCCATCGAGCCACAATGTTTGTAAACCGTCCTATCAGAGAAGTATATTAAAAATGTAGTACATTTAAACGTGTGGTGTAATGGCTTTACTGATTCAAAAAGTTATTAATTAAACTGGACTAATCTTTTGGGACGCCCAGTACAAGTAATAGCAGTGTGATTATATATAATTATGATACAGTATCAGTATGTACCTTCATGATCACAAATGCCCTGTACGTTGATAGAGTGATAGCGCTTCCGGTTCACGTAATTATTCTCGTTATGATGTGGCGCCTGAATTCTGATGTGTGTACAGTCAACACAACCAATCACAGACGGAAAGCCAGCTTGTGCAAAAAAGTGGTTCTTTACTTTCTCGACTTCGTTTATTGAAGACGGCTATTTTATGAAATCATTTCGTCTTCTATTCAGTGCCAAAGATACATCTCTGACCGTTCGAGACACCGTTGATTTGTCAACACCGAAACTATCTCCAACAACTTGTAGGAAACTGCCGGAGGCATAAAATCTCAAGGCAATTAGGACTTGTTGTTGTGGCTCAAGTGCATGGCCTCGCTGCGTATTGCGAATTAAATCTTCATGCAGAAGGTTTGTAATGTAATTTATTGTGTTTCTGCCAAACCTATACCTTGCCCTTAGCTCATCGTCGTAAAGGCCGTCAATATTTATGCCACGTGGACGATATCGTCTTTCCCGACGAGGATGATTTATTCGAAACAAATTAAAAGGAAAGCCTGCCATGTTTTATTTGCGAACTTGATACGTTAACCTAGGGTTAAGTAAGTTAACCCATCTAGCGAGGAAGGTTAAAGTTAACCCTTCCTTTAACCTAGGGTTAAAGATAACCTAGTTTTGAACAACGCAAAGTAACCCAGAGTTAAAATTTAACCCAGGGTTAAGCAAATTTAACCCTGGGTTAGCGTTAACCGGCTTTTGAACAACCGGCCCCTGGAAATTACAACAAAACACTACATTCATGCCGTATATTGGTCCCGTTTTTGCGGACAAAAAGACGGCGGCGAATTCGAATTTAGAGCAAAATGACGAGCAAGTACTCCAGGAATTTTAATATAGCTCAGTTCATATAACCAGGGGCGTACCGAGAGGTTTCCATTTGGGGGGGGGGTGGGGTGCTCCAAGATTTGCCGACGAGATCCACAAAAAAACTGCGCATTCGTACGTATATATGGTGCGATACAATAATGGAAATATGCAAGTGATGTAAAAGTTGTCGTTTTTGGAAATCACGATGCATGAGTTAACTTTGGAAGCACTAAAGCGAAACAGATAGAGTCATGCGCATTTTTATTCTGCAATCTGCATGCTATAAAATAGCTAAGATAGCTGGATTTCCTGGAATGGCAAACATGAAATCTTATGAAAGTTGAATTACTTAAATATAACCACTTTCATTTTTATAATCTGTTAAAGAATAGATACTATTTTATCGGCTCTGCCCCTCGCCTTACGCTTGGATCGCCGATCAGCAAAGACACTGCATGTTATAGTTGTAGATGATCATGAAGGAACCAAGGGCGATGCTTGTATGCATGCAACAAAGCGGCAAATATTTATATTTTGTTTTATTGTCTTTTTGATTGTATTGTTATTCTTGTGATTTTATCAATTCGGTATCAATTTACCGACCATTTTGAAAAAGGGGGGGTTAGGGTTAGGGTTAGGGTTAGGGTTAGGTGTCACCCCCCCCCCGCTCGGTACGCCCCTGCATATAACTATTTCCCTAGACGATTTTCCAGTTGTTTATACTATAGTCCAAAGGCAAAAAACGAAAATATTTTGAAAACCGGCTCACCTGTGGCAAAAATAGCTTTCCCGATAAGTGAATTAAGCCAATCCCAGCGTCATATTATGCAGAGCAAAAAGCCACTTCTCCATTTACTTTTTGAACAGAGAAAAAGAAAGAGAATTGTATTTTTTAGCGTAAAAACGAAAACAAATATTCCGAAAATCACAAATATTTTCGTAAAAACCAGGAGGGAGACGGCACGGTTTTTCGGGTTCGGATCGCCGTATGTCAGTGGTAATTACCATGGGCAAAGGGGACCAGGTGACGTCACAAAGCTCAAAATCTGTCATGTTTTTTGCTTCACTTTCTGATCAAGAGAAAGTCCTCCAGGAATTATAATATAGCTCAGCGGTCACGCCAGTATCGAGAGCGAGGCTTGTTTCACATCAGTGACGCTGTATATTCTTTCTTCTTGTTGCTGTAACAAGAACGTCTCGACAGAATAAATGTTTCCTTGCTATCCATCCTACAAAAGGATATGGTTGATACTTCTATCAAAGACGTTTTATGGAGTAAATCTCTCTTTTTACAGTTTAAAAATATAATCGACTCACAGGATACTGCTGACAAGGTAAAAGATTTTTCCTTCTTTGGCATTTAATGAAAATTCTTTGAAAATTTGAATAGAATAAATTGTAAAAGGATATTCCGCACTTATGTTAAAATTTATTTAAGACTTGGAGATATATTGTGAGGTCATAACGCGCTACTTAAAGATGGGTGCCGGTCAATTTTTGAGAGATTTTTGACGCGACTACCATTTAAAGAAGTCATTAGCCCACCGACAACTCTTTAATGTTTAAGCAAGAAAAGGCAAAAAAAAAAGTCGAATGAAGGTTCAACTTGCTCAAATTGACCAAGACAGAACCGAAAGAAAGCAGTCGTCTCACATCCGTCTTTTGGCCTTTGTAAACGAGATAAAAGAAGATGTTGGCACGCTGTACAAGAAAACAGAGTTACAACACTTATGCGATGCGTATGAATACCTCAAGGGCTGGAATAAGGATAAGCTGTCAAGATCATTAACACAAGTAATCCCCACGTACGACCATAATACCTACCATCAGTTAACATCAACTTATGTCATTCAAGCTACAGAGTTAGATGCACTCAATCACATCCTTGTACTACGATTACTCGATTATAAAGTACTGTTCATTTATTATCGTTTACCGGCTATAATTTATATTGACGGAATTGAACAACTGCTGGTAATTATATTTAGATCAAAATTTTATTATCTTTAATTTTACCAGGCAGTATAGATGTCTGTAGAAATCCCATAATTGGGTACAACTTCACTAGTCAGGCTCCATTTCCGCCCTCAACCCACTGCGGTACACCATTGTGACGTAATACCTTAGAACTCGGGGTGTTTCGAATTAGCCTTGATTTGACATGAAAAGCATTTTATTAGAACCAACAGACCATTTGAAGAATAAATTTAGTCTAAAATTAAAGACAGTCGACGTTACGAGGTCTTGAAAAAAAGTGCCCCCAAAATGGCGCCATATTCGTCATCGTGAGAAACGCTAATGTCTGGCGCTCTATGCAACCGCGCACCGGGTTGAATACGAAAGTGGACGGGTAGATAACGTGATAGAATCGGACTGCATGATTATATTATATAATTATATGTTATTTACCAGATTGGAGGTCTGCGATATATAGAGAGAAAAAAATATTCCCCAAGGTCTCAAAAACAGGAAATATGAGACCGAGGGAAATATTTCCCTTCACGGACCGACTAAACTAGTAAATAATAGATTTCTTTTTTCTTGCGGTTCGAATTCACATTTCCCGTACGGCCTCATACGGACCGCTCGCGTAGCCAATCAGATTGCAGGAAATTAACGCTAAAATGTGAATTCGGACCGCAAGAAAAAAATAAATTACCATATTACTATTTTTTTGTATTTTCCATAATCAAGGCAAAGAGCATTACCTTTTACCCAATAGCCTCGGTTTTCAGAAAATCTTGTGATCAAAATAATCTCGTGGTTTGGCTTAAGCTAAATGAGATTCTATTTTTTAATACAGTAGCGTAGCCAGCCAGACAGTTTGGTCATGCTATGCAAAGTTCAAGTCATTAGAATAATTAAGTGATTCAATGTTTTCATAGTCGATGAACACTAAAATATTGGCATAACATGACTATAAAATAAATATCACGCTGGCTATGCCACTGGCCAAATAAAGACATAACAAAGATCAGTCAACTCCACCTTCATGTTAAGATCGCCTTTTTTTGTTGAATTGTTTTGTTTTTTGACGTTTTTTATTGTTCTTTGCATTTTTTCACTTTTTTCATTATAGGAAGCCCGAATTTAAGCGTGCGCTATCAATGTTTATAATCCTATATTAATTATGCTAAGATACGAAACTTTGGCTAGAGCCTAGCTACAAAGTAACCATACAATATATCAAAATACAAAACAATGATAATTTTCCCAATCCGTGATATGAAAAAATTGGGGGGTGTCTAGCTGGCAAATAAAAATCCATTTCTTGGTTGAAACAAGTTATATCTCTTGAAATTATTTTATTTCGGTTTCAAATTTATGTCAGAGGTAATAGTTCTTATAACTAAACAAAATTTCGACCGGATTTTTTCCCTACAGCTTTTCTGTCCGCTGATTGGCTAAAATATGAACGCGAGATCACCTGGACAGCAAGACTAAAAAATGGTTTAGTTTCTAGGAAATAAAGTGAAGACCAGGAAATTATACACGGTTTCCCAAAATACAGTTAATAGAATATACATGGTTTGGAGACTAAATAAAAGTACAATACAACTTATTTTAATAAGTTAAAACTATGTTATTGTCCCAGTTTATGCAAAAATGGTTCCTTTCTCGTCACACGTCTATTTTATTTTAGCCAAACTTTCCAATGGCATTCGCCTTGCTAAGCTTCTCAACCTTGACTTGAAACATATGTTAATTAAAGGATTGCTATTGGTTTATCTGTGCAAAATGCAATAGACATGTGATGAGGCAGTTCTGGCAGTTAGAACACAACACGTGACACGTGCAATTTTCACGTGTTTGAAAGTGATGATAACAGATAATGCGTTTAACCATGTGATTTTATATGTTCGTCTTACTTTAAGACTTTATCGTCATCCATAGACATGCATATATATCTGTTTCCAGGAATGTGATGGCTATATAGTTGTGAGAGATTCAATGTGTAAAAGAGTCTAAAAATTGCATTTATACATGAAAATACATGAAATCATTCAGGGGCGGATCTAGGATTTTTCAAACATAAGTCCAAATTGGAAAATTTTGAGAAAATTTTTCAAATCGGCAGATCGGAATTTTGATTATTTCGGCTCATTTTAGGGTTCATCACAATGCCCAGGAAAGACATACTAGATTCCGCTTATTAACAGAGCTGGCGAGGGTCATATTTCAAAATACACAACTTCGTACTCCCATATATTATCCCCTTATGATAGCAATAGTTGATTTAACACAAATTAAACAATATCCTCAAATAATATAAAGAGAAATATTCCATTGCTTCGCCTAAAATGCATTAGGCGTACAAGAACTTTACAAAACCATGCTAATCATAACAAACATAATATGCTATAAATAGACGCGAATATTATAATATGCATCGCAAACTTCAGTATAATGCAAATTCTCAAACACTCTAACGAGTGTTGAGTAAGTAGGCTTTATCCATTCTAGTGCATTTTACGACAGGATACGTTTTATAACCATAATATTATGAGCATAGGAACTACTAGGAAGATTATGATATATAAACTATATATTGATAATTGATCAGGTTACACAACAAAGCGGCATGAAATCATAACTGTGAACGAACTTGTCGCATGCATGGAACACTCCTAAATCATTATATTTTTAGGTATATTGCTATATTTGTTATATTATATCCATGTTAAACGTTTCTCTTACCAACACAGTCTTAGTTTTCATGTTCAGCAGGGATATCGTGATTAATTCCCTCGTCTATTAAAGTCTAACATCAACACAGTTGCTCGAATGAAATCGCTGCTCCACGGTAATGCTTATCAAGAGCCAGTTATCTTGTAAAATCCTGCTTCGAATGTCCGCGTATTAAAATAATTTTCTAACAATAAAGTTGTAATCCTTCTGACAGAATATTGGAAGTAGAGAGCCTGGCTTCGTTGAATAATAAATTTTGCAATTTTATCATTCTGAAGACAGAGCGATCGAACCCCGTTTAAAGTTCAAGTCAGTCCGGCCACCCCGCATATCAGTCGAGATAAGTCCGGTAAATTCAAACTGACCAATCGCAATGCAAGAAATGGACTGATTTGGCCCCGTTAAGGTGCAAATCAGTCCGGCCACCCCACAAATCAGTCGAGATAAGTCCAAATGGCTTATCGACCAATCAAATGAGCCGGCTGACCCACCCGATTCTGCGAGTTTTTTGCGTTTTACCGCTGCTCTGGATGAAAGAATATTGCTTTTTTTAAACTGAACCCTTTAACTGGACTATGATTTTAATTCTTATTACAATCTTGAAGGGGTTAATTATTCATATTTCAAGATAAATTTGAATAAGTATTTAATTATCATTTTTACTGCCAAAAATACGTAAGTCGCGCGACTGACTGGACTTACCCTAGATCCGCCCCTGAAATCATTATACTGTGTATTATGCGAACAGTTATAAAACGCATGGTTGAACGCATATGTTATAGACGCATGTGTTCGCACGGTGTCCAGAATTATCCAGAACAGTAAATTGAGCAGCCCTCATAGTTAATGAGTTTTGTAGTTTTATGTGGTCTCCAAACCATGTACAGTATATTCTATTAATTTAACTGTGCCCAAAATGAAGCCGTTCTCTTGTCTTTATTACTCATTGTTTTTCTCCACTGTGAATTGGCGGCTATAAACCGAACAGGAAAATATATTTAGTATGCCATTTGCAAACACATTATATCGTTGTAATTGAATGAAATTGTGGTGATGTTGAAGGGCACGGCCATGACTTTTATTTTCAAATCAAATAAATCACAAACCTTTACTTGTGGACTGATTTGCCTGCTTCTATTGTCAGGTTAAATTACCTGTTTAGACAACGGGGGAAAATTAAATAACCACTGTCAATTTAATTTATTCAAATTCTTGAGCTCAGAGTTGAATCAACAAATGAGCGCCTTCTTTTGAGGGAACATTTTTTTGACACCATGTACGTAAACCCTACGTAAATCTCTAAAAAACAGATAATGGTAGAAACCTACCATTTTACCAACAAGAAATAGAAGCTTTCTATTTCATGAATCTTTCGTTTAGAGCTATTGTGTAAATAACTATTCAGCGTAACAAAAACGTGATGTCCATGCAAACTAGGTCTTATTTAGGCCTAGGTTAAACGTCGCATTTTGGTCGCATCGAATGCAATTCAAACAATAGATAATGAGATGATAAAACTCATCAAGCTTCATTATCATCTCATTATCTATTGTTCGAATTACATTCGACCCGACCATAATGCCACGTATAACCTAGGCCTTAGTTACCGGTTGCTTCATTTTCCTCAATGCGATAGTCATAAGTCATTTTAACATTATGACGTTGGTTAGCACATTTGTTTTTGTGAACCAGAGCGTGATTACTAAAGCTGCTTTTGTTATGTTTACGGTAGGTATAAAACATGTGAATATACGATTGCGCTTCATTCTGTTGAAGAATCTACGGGAAACAGCCAATTTTCGGCAGAATACAGATTGCTGAACGAAGAAGAGCAAAGAAGAGAAGTCAAAGGTTTGACTATATATCGTTTTTATTACTCTCACATCTCGACTACGCCTAGGTCGCTATATTTGTCTAAAATTCCGGCGCTACAACTTTGGCTAAACGGATGATAAATTAAGACTGCCTTGCTAAACACATGCACGATCAATGGCAGTGTCGATGGTGAATAATTTCTTAACCGTTCACCTTTCTTACTTCTTGAATTCCCTAGTAATATAAGACCTGTTTTCAACATGCTATTTGTTAACCACAGTATCCCCAACATTTAAATAACGCGATCCTGTAAGATAAGGGTAATTATATGAGACTTTGTGTTCAAAAATGAAGAACCGCATTCTTTGCACGTTGTATAATTATAGTGTTCTATGCTGGTATATTTCACAAAGCGACGTATATTTTACGAACGTTATGTCCCCACGTGTGTTGAACTTGGCATCGCTGAGTTTAGGGTGTGGCAAAACGACTTTGCACCTTACTATATTCTACTAATCGCACAATAAGTTGAATCTTTGAATCTTTATTATTTATATTAATTTAAACGAAAATGTAAGTGTAAGTGGATAGGGAACGCTTTTGCCTATTTATCTGGCAAGGAAGGTTTATATTATTTCGAATGAGCATGAATACGCCGAATTGAATATTGTCATTTCATATTGTTCACAGGATTGTGGCATGAATAAATGACTTGTATAGTTGCATGAAACGTCACTGATAAACCAGTTGTACAGATCTGCTGGACAACTGGAAGAAGGCATCTTGATGTCTCGGCTTCGATCAATATCTTTCTTTAGATCGACACAATGATCTTCAGTCATGATAAGATTAACAAATGATTAATCTACACTTACTAAAATACGAATAGAGATATAGCGCGGGATCGATGTCTCGAATTCTTGTCCCACGGCAAGGCAAACAAGCCTGTAGCCTCATAGCCTGGACAATAATATACTAATTTACTTGTTCATTCTGCCTCAATTTTAGATCAAATCAATTATGGCAACCCAAGAGTTGCTAACAATTATTACCTTTCTCCTATCACTGGCTACACCTCCATCCATCGCTGTGCCATACATGGATTTGTTGGACTTGGATACCAAGCAAGGTAAATATTGCAGGCTACATGATGTACGGTTGAGTTTATTATTATGTCATATTAAGACTGTTGCACATTAATGTTTTATTTAGTAATTCCCCTATATGGGAATCTGATAAAGTTCGATGTTAACCCCCAGTAAAGATTTCACAAAATTATTTGAAATAACGCTGGACCTCGACTGATTTGAATTCCGGAGGGGGCCATACATAGCAAAATTATATGCATTATCATTTTATTTTTGTTGTTGATGATGGGTTCTATGGTGTTTCGGTGCTAGAAGATAGAATAAGTGATACTAATTATTGGCCCACGTACTGAAGACACATCACTATGAGTAAATCTGTATATTATTTGCACCACGAATGAAGAAGCATTAAGGTTTCAATGTTTTCGTCCTTTCGTCTAGTGCCTTGTGAAGTGGTCGCCTTAGGGATGGAAAATGGATTGATTTCGGACTCCCAGATAACAGCAACAAGCGTTTGGAATGCGGTTTTGTCGACGCGACATGGTCGTTTAAATGATGCAGCTTCCTGGTCTGCACGGAAAAATGATCAGGACCAATGGATTCAAATTGACCTCGGCAAGAAAGATGTTGTCGCAGCGATTGCCACTCAAGGTCGTCGTAATTATAATCAGTGGGTGAAGACCTATTCTGTATCCTATAGTTCCAATGGAGAACACTTCGATTATTACAAAATAAACGGATTAGTCAGGGTAAGCTGCACTAATAAGCAAGGCTTCCACAGATTACCCTCTCACGTTATATGCATTACATCATTTCCATGCGGTCATATCTAACTGTAACGGTGGGATTAATAGTAATTGTTGGACAAACTACTCATTTTAGGAATTCAATGGTAATTATGACAAAAACTCGCTTGTGGAAAATGTCCTATCACCAACTGTAACCACGCGTTACGTCCGCATTCATCCAAAGACATGGTACGGCCACATATCTTTGAGAATTGAAGTTTATGGCTGTTCTTCAGGTATGTTCTAGCAAATCACTGAAATACTAATCTGTTCACTAAGAAATGAGACATAGGTTTGTTAGTGAATATGATCAAGATTCTGTGCTTTCGCGGGTTGTACACAGTGGGTTGTACACAGCCAGAAAATGGCGTTGGACTGTATACACTTATTGTGATTTCTATGCGATGTGATGCTCTGCTCTAAAACTGTGACATTTGTTAACGTTGTCATTTTCTTTTTTATCTGCAAGAATTTAGCCATTGCAACTAAATAATTTTATAATCTTCGTTGTAATAAAATAGGACCTTGCAAAGAAGGAGAGGTTGCATTTGGAATGCAAAATGGAAAGATTCACGACTCGCATATTACAGCGTCATCATTTTGGAGTGCATCCTTATCACCACAAAAAGCTCGCTTAAATGGGGTTGCATCATGGTCGTCTTCAGGTCGAAATAATCAGAAACAATGGATACAGATTGATCTTGGCAAAGAAAGGGTTATCACAGCCATTGCCACTCAAGGTCGTGCTAATTATAACCAATGGGTGAAGACTTACTCAGTGTCTTACAGCTTGAATGGCCAAAATTTTCAATTGTACCTGATCAATGGAGTTAAAAAGGTAACAAGAATTAAAATTGAATGTTGATTGATATTGCTGTATTCTTGTACATAGACTCTGCCGAATATTTGCGGAATCTAATGTTGTCTTGATGTTAATCAAATTCTTCAAATTATTCATATTTGGGACATTCAAAGGAAATAGACATGGCTGTCGTACAAATTGCATTTTGTGATGTCAGCGAACCCTAGGTTGATATTTTTTAGTCCGATCATAGATTTATGAAATTGTTTCGTGACTGTGTTTAATTAATATTTTGCATTTTCATATTGAAATAATCAAGATTGGTGCGTTAGATTATAACAGTTGCTATTTTACTTTCTGGAAAATCTAGCATCATTGATTTTCGTGAAATTCATCAAACCTTCGAGAACCCTAATCTCATTCTCTTTATTTTTTTTATACTGACTTACCTGCATCTCAGTATTTTTGAAACTATTAATATAAGATTGCAATATGCCCAACTGCATTAAGATATTATTTCTAAAACAGAACTAAGCTCGGAATTCCCCAGCAGGATTGTATTTTTGACTATGAGATAAAAATACGTGCAGAAAAGTATAGTCCCAGACTCAAGTAAAAAACGCGTGTGACCAGCTTTGCTTCAAGTGAACTGTGTAACTACCTCGTATCTGTTATTTGGGTTCATTGTCATTGTTGTGTAATTGGTTGAATGAAATCAGGCTTTACTCAAATAGGTGCCAAAACAAGTTACAATATTTTGTATCGTTTTCTATGCAGGTGTTCTATGGAAATAGCGACCGTTGGTCTATCGTAACAAACGTTTTATCTCAGCCGATAACTGCCCGTTACATACGCATACACCCAGAGTCTTGGTATGGTCACATATCCATGAGATTAGAGATTTATGGTTGCTATTCGTATGAAGGTATGAAATTCAACATGAGTTATTCTTCTGTAATATTTATGTTAAAATATCTTCATCATTCGTTACAAGGCATGCGTGCTTTTTTAAAACCAAGTTTATGATATACAATTGTTAGTTATATAGTTGTTTCTAGTTTTCACGAAATAATGCTCTCTTCACAAAAATTAAGGCAATATATATATATTAAATTTTCCAACTTTAAATTGGAACGATAGTGAATAAGCCATTAGCCTTTGTCCCAGTAGGTTGCAGGAGAAATTTAAATGCCTTCTTATGACATTGTCTGTTCAGACCAACAAGACCGCTATATATGGTTTATCCGCATTTTGTAGGACCTTGCAAGTCAGGTGAGGAAGCTCTTGGAGTTGAAAATGGAAAGATTTCTGACATAACCGCATCGTCTGTTTGGAATGCTGCATTATCAACCCAACAGGGTCGATTGAACAGCAGATCCTCGTGGTCTGCACGCAGAAATGATCAGAACCAATGGATTCAGGTTGATCTTGGAAGAAAAGAGACCATCACTGTGATTGCCACTCAAGGACGAAGTAATTATAACCAGTGGGTTAAGACTTTCTCTGTATTCTACAGTTTGAACGGACACACATTTGAGCCTTACAAGATCAATGGCATACAGAAGGTGAGCAAGAGAGTTCGGAAGTATATAATTGTGACTATATTTTGTATCGGGTATATTACCGTGAATCCTCATTTTTCGAATATCAAGGGGACTGCATTGCCACAGGAAAGTGATGGTAACGCTTTTCCAAATTTACCGGCATCTGAAATCTTTACTTTTTATATTTTCAAATTGCAGTGTTTGCCATTCATTACAGAAATATGTACATTAATTGTGAAATGGTTCAATAATCCGTTGCAAGTGCGACGTACTTGTTTTTCAAGGGGTGGCTACGTGCTCGTTTTCAATTGAACCTATAGTTTCATGTGTTTTTTTTGCAGGTGTTCACTGGAAATACAGACAGAAACTCGGTTGTTTTTAATGTATTATCACCAACAATAACAACGCGTTATATTAGGATACACCCCAAAACCTGGCATTACCACATATCCATGCGACTGGAACTTTATGGCTGTAAAAGAGGTATGTTTATTAATGAGTCTTCCGATTAGTCTCCTTAACAACCATTTCGTGAACGTACAGCGTATAGCCTATTCCTCTTATATCTAGATAAAATGTCTTAAGGTTTGGACATCCTAGCTTAGTATACAGTTTGTGATATTCAGAATAACTGATGAAGTGACATACAAATTCTTGTTGTAAAATCCTTTACGTCACCTGGGTTGATAAAGTCTGTGAAAGTCTACACACAAACTTGCTTGCATGTGTACATAATCCCATATTTTTGTCAGAAACTTACCTGAAAATCATGTGTAAAAGTTGTAGACGCGTATAGTATAGCTACATGCAGTGCATACATATTGTTAATCAAGTGCGTACCTGAACATTGTAGAAAAAGAGACACTTTGCAATCTCGGAGAGACGACGCTCGGTATAGAAGATGGAAGAATTGGCAGTACCCAATTGATTTCGTCAACTGTTTGGAGTCCTTCATACTCGGCAGCTCGTGGGGGAAGGTTGTATGACGCTGGTGCATGGATAGCACTTGCTAATGACCTGAACCAATGGATGCAGGTTGATCTTGGCAGAAGGGAAGTTGTTACAGGAATTGCCACTCAAGGTCGAAGTAATTCCAACCAATGGGTGAAGACGTACTTGGTATCCTATAGTTTGGATGGACGAATATTTAATACTTACCAAAGCGATGGTGTTGACAAGGTATAAAAGCAAAAAAAAACAATTTTATCGCATTCTTCATATTAACTGAAATGTATAGTGCCATAAAGCAAGTTGTACTGTAACTTCCATTCCATCGGAAATAAGTTGTAACACGGTTTCGCCGAATCAATATAGATAATGTTTTAGGAGGAATTATAGCTTGCTTTATATATACAGCATTTTCTTACATAAATTTTTGATCTTTTTTTATAGACATTCATTGGAAATACTGACAGAAATACGATCATAAAAAACGTTTTATCTCCTGCAATAACTGCTCGTTACGTTCGGATACATCCAGTGACGTGGCAAAGTCACATATCGATGAGAATGGAACTTTATGGCTGCTTTAGAGGTATGTATATGAATAATAAATTTGTCGAGTAAAATACTTTAATTTATAGAGGTTTAATTGTTAGGTAACATCATTAATCGCAAAAGGAACATTGCAATTTAGCAGTTGGAAACTTATGTCATATTCTATGACTAAGCGGAAACTTTGGTTTCTAAATTAAAAACGGGACCTCTGCCTGGCGCAAGGAAGTATAAACTATAAATGCCCATCCTACCTGAAGGGGCCGGATACTTCGAAACTTTTTTAAAATTACCTGCCTGATTTAGAAATAATATCCAGAATGTTTTCGATACAAGATATTAGTAAAATTATATTCAGCTAAGGTTTATCCACAGAAAACAAAAATGCTAAGACATTTTCGTGAACTAAAGAAAAAATCCCCCCAGTTTATGTTAAAAGAGGCTCTGATTACTGAAAAAAGGCGACGAATGGAAAACAATTATTCAGCTTCGAGTTCGCAGGATGTAATCCTGATATATTGCGGATAAAACCAGCCACAAAATCCTAACTGCAAATCTGACTACACTATTAGATGCTGTATAATTATTTCATTTTATATAAACCCAATATAGTAAATGATCATTTCATTCACACTAAACATGACTTATAGCCGAGTCGGTAAAAAGTTTGTATTTTATTTCAAATTTAATTTAATGCTTGAATTGTGAAGAAGCCTTCCTCAATTCCATTTGTCCCAGGCACTATTTTGGCAAAATTATAAAATCCTGTCTTTTATAACTTTGTATATAACTCTAGCTCCTAAGCCATGCGATTCGACTCCTTGTAAAAATGAAGGAATCTGTCAAAATGACGGGGAATCCTTTCTCTGCACGTGCGTTGGAAGTTACGAAGGGAAAACATGCGAAGGTAACTGTTTTCTTCTTGCGAAAAGAAGTTTGTTGACAAATGAATACCGTCTATTGTGGTTTATTTTGTTATACTAGCATCATAAATGCTAAAGTCTATAGCGAGAATAAATTGTATATGTTTTTATTCACATTTCCTGAGATTTATGAATCGATTTTTTTTCATACTTCAGAATATGCAAGTCCTTGCAAAACACATGAGGTCGGACTGGGCGTAGAGAAAGGAAAAATTCCTGATGATCAGCTGACAGCATCAACTTCATATCGTGTAGCATTAAATGTGCTACATGGACGATTAAATGGTGGTCCCTCGTGGTCAGCACGCCAAAACGATAGGAACCAGTGGATGCAGGTGGATCTTGGCAGAGAGGAAGTTGTTACGGGAATCGCCACTCAGGGTCGAAATAATTACAACCAATGGGTAAAGACGTACTCGGTGTCCTATAGTTTAGATGGAAGAATTTTTTATGCTTACGAAAGCGGTGGTGTTGGCAAGGTTAGTAGTATATTTCTGTCTGATTTTAATATGCTATGAACTTGCGGCCCATATGAAAACATGCGTAAACAAGTTTCCAGTTCCAAAATACAGTGTAACATGTTAATTTCCTTTGTGACCAAAATAATATATGTATATTCTGTAAAAGCATCAAAGGTACTCGAAGTTTAAATACGAGTTAGTTCAAATACTGTAACTATCTTGAGTCGTGGTCGCGTAAATATTCTCAGCTCGCTGATTTACTTTATCGTGACTTGCTGTGACAGCTTTTGTATGTAGATCACACCATGCTTGTAAACAGTTATGTTCCAATATAACCAGAGAGCAGCGTGGCAGCGTCTTCAAATAACTTAGCATCATCAAATGTGGTATAACATCTGCCTAAGGCTAAAATAGACAAACACTTCTCGACGTTTCGACCTGACGGCCTTCAGCAGTAGGGTTACCATGAGGTGGACCTTGGAACTAACTTTCGTGACGAAATGTCGAGAAGTGTTTTGTCTATTTTAGGCAGTTGTTATACCACATTCGATTGTAAACAGTTACGTATGTTTGATGTCTTTGAAATAGAGTCGAAATCTGACCTAGATTTTGTCTCGTTTTTAACAACTCCTGTCTTGAGTTAACAAGATATTTATTTTCGGAGTATGTTTACACTGTGTTTTCTTACATAAATTTCTTATATTACATTTCATGTATTTTGTAGATATTCATTGGAAATACTGACAGAAATACGATCATAAAGAACGTTTTATCTCCTGCAATAACTGCTCGTTATGTTCGGATACATCCAGTGACGTGGCAAAGGCACATATCGATGAGAATGGAACTTTATGGATGTTATAGAGGTAATGACATCGATTTAGTGTTGCTCTACATTGTAGACATTAGCTTCTTGATTTTCAAATAACTTGTATTACAACAAAAGTCCACTTACAATGAAATCATGGGAACCAAGTAAAATTTCATTAAGTTTCCTTGTGCGTAATCACGCGCATTTAAGAGAGGTAATAACAATGATTGATCATTTCTGTCACTTTTGAGGACACACTGTATAAATGTTTGCTGATAAATTGTTTCTAAAACGGTAAATCCCCCTAAAACCGGTTTCATTGTTGTAACTAGCGAAGTTCCAGGTTTTTATCGTCGATATACTAGAATTTTTTTTACTTCGTGGTGACCACTGATCTGATATTACACTGAATGTACAAGTATATAGTACAGGCCGCGGAATTAAGGAACTCTGCATGGGAGTTGCTTTCATGCTTTGCTATTATATATATAGGTCTTTGGAAGTTGTGTTAATTTTTAGTAATGTTAAATTCATTACTGATATCGGTAGTAATAGCAAATTTCTAAACTACAATTATTGGTAAATGAAAGGTTCAATTTAAGATGGTCAAAAGTTTAGGTCGTCAGAAAAAGGATCAATCCCAGTTATCTATGGATTGGCAAATACTCGATTTTACAACCATCAAATGTATCAAAACCTTTCCAGTCGGGTTCTTGACACTGTTTGAATTATTAAACATTGTAATTTAAATGCGCTTTTGAGATCAGCGATGAATAATTTGTTCTCATGAAAGATTGCTATGTTATGTTGGTACGCAGCTTGGCGTTAAATTCAAAGTAAATTACCGGAAATTGTTAGTAAAAGAATTTTTATTGGTTTACTCTACACTTCGATTATTCATTTATTTCATTTTGAACTCTGTTACCGTCGAAATTGAATTGAAGTCCTGATTGAGTTATAATGGTCGTGCTCTTTTGGTTTTATCTTTTTAAAGCGCCGAAGCCCTGTGACTCGTCACCCTGTAAAAATGAAGGGAAATGTACAAACGAAGGAAATTTGAGTTTTTCATGCAAGTGTCGACCGTACTTCATTGGTCTGACGTGCGAGACAGGTAAAGTTCTTGGTTTGCTAAATTCATTTTCGAGAGCAGTTCTCTCGCTTTTGCGAAGAAACTGAAAGTCCGCAAATATTTAGGCACGATGAACGTACATGTATGTCAACAACATTTTTTCGACTTTGTAGAGCTTCCAAACCCCTGCCAAGCAAAACCATGCCGGAATGGCGGACATTGTGTTGTCTTGGGCAACCATTATTCCTGCAGATGTAAACCAGAATTTGGTGGAGTGCATTGTGAACACAGCCAGTGTAAGTAGTTGGGGTTAATAGTAAAATATAGCAACATAACTCTCGGATAGGTCAGCTGGGAAATAAACACTTTACTCTGAAGATAACTATTAAAACGTGGTTCAGTCAAAAGCACCAAAGCCAGAGTCCATCCCGTCTTAAACTTGTACGCGGTCGTTTTAACATCAAGACTTCATTATAATTATTTAAACTTTGGGTTTTCAAACAGTTTCATTGACTTTGAGTATAGCAAAGTTTGTGATGATTTGAATATTGAGGTGCATGTGGCATATTAGTTGACACTGAAACACAATGTTACACCCGTGAATAACTGTGTTGAATACAAATATTCTACATTCTTAGCTTTGTGTTGGGCGCATGGAGATCCACACTACAGATCATTTGATGGACTAACGTTTAACTTCATGGGAACGTGCGAATATGACTTTGCTAAGGACTGCAGCGTTAATAAGCTGTTTACTGTACGTACCACAAACAAAAGATGTGGGTGGGGAGTCTCTTGCACTGCGTCTGTGAAGATCTACATCGCTAGTTATCATATTCTTATGACGAGAGTACGTCAAACGGCTATAGTTAACGGAGTAAAGATAACCAGATTTCCCCTATTTCGACCAGGTAAGATTAATCCAACTAATCACTACTGCTCTCCACAGTTTCACTAAAGCATTGGTCGAGGCGTTGTCGGAAAAGTGTCTCAGGCATTGGGTCGAAATTTCGGAGTAATGCTGACAATGTTTTGGGCAGGGTGGCATAAATGTTCTGTTTCATTATGATGTACAAATAATTATGACTTTTAGGATTCCAGATAACTAACCCAAGTGTAAAGTTGCTGATATTCTCATCAACTGATATTGGTTTGACAGTGTCCTGGGACACGTCAATGGCGATTAAGGTAGCAGTTTCCGGGAGGTTCCGAGAGAAGCTGTGTTCTTCGTCGTTATGTGGCAACAATAATGGCAACAAATTTGACGACAACAAGTTCAGCCGAAATTGTGCTCCTCCAGCTGATGAGCTTTCATGCATTCCCGACTCTTTGACCCAACCTATCATTGACAAATGTCAGCTAATGAATAGTCCCAGTTCCCCATTCAAACATTGCAACAGCTTTGTGGATCCAACGACGTTGATCAGTGATTGTAAATATGATGCGTGTCGTTGCAAGAATCCTCTGCAATGTGTTTGTGCTGCTTTCGCATCGTACAGCAAGCAATGTGCTGCAATACAATCTGTTGTCGAGTGGAGATTCAAAGGAACGTATTTGTACGAACCTCTAAAGGAATGTGGTAAGCAATAAGTGGACGCACCTACCTTCTCTGCTGAATATAATGGAAAGGATTGACGAATGTACATTTTACCGCAATGTAGCTATTGCAAACAGCTGCGTATGGATTATTCAGAAAAAGGATGAGAAAAAAACCCTATTGACATAAAATTTCACTGCAGCAAAGAAGAATGTCTTTCCTTTCATTTGCCCTTAAAAAGATACTCTCTTTGTCTTTTGATTCCGATAATGCATTTTGGTGAAATGTACATCTGCCATTGTCAGTTACGCTAATGTGTATTTTGAATAATATTGTTTTTAGTTGCTCTTCAATGTTTTTGGGTAAGTTAATTGTCCTCAATGAATGATCAATGGTATATTTGGTGAACAACAGATATTTATTTTCAGCGCAAGAGTGTAAAAATCCGGGTGAAATATTCACAGAGTGTGGTTCGTCCTGCGCCAAAACATGTCGTGATTTATCAAGTGATTCTCGATGCAGTGAAGAATGCGTCCCATCATGTCAGTGTCCTGAAGGTCAAGTGCTTGATGATAACAGTCGCTGTGTTCCTGTGACAGAATGCACTTGCTTTTTCCAAGAAAAAGTTTATCAACCTGGTCAGAGTATCAAGATCGGAAATTGTAAAACTTGGTACGAAACGTAAATCTGTTCGGCTTTGTTCCATGCAGGTTGGAACTGTAGAATGCTTTGGGTTTTTAAAAGGAAGTGCACGGGCTAGGGACAACTGCAAGTCAGTGTCCAACCATTCGCCGCCTGTAAAGGCCCTCAGAATGCATATATAGATACATTTTCTAAAAGAAGAAAGAAGCCTCGTAATAAAATTATGATCTTACGACTACCGGGTCTGAAAATATTTAAACAACCTCTGACTACAGTTGATCTAAATTTAAATCATTTTGATTCATGATTGTCCATAATTGTAATCCCAGGAAAAATATCTGATCGACCCAAGTCAACTGCGATAATTTCCATAGTAATACCAAAATCTTCTTATCCCAACCTGCGCTTAAAACGAACCTTTAAACGTCGCTTGTTTCTAAACTACTATTATTACATGTTAATATACTTGATTCTTTACAGCACGTGCAACGCCGGTGGTATGGCCTGTTTAGATGACAAAATATGCAGCAGTAAAAGTTAGTAATGATTGACTACTTATATATCGTGCTCATGATTGAAATCATTTAGAATTTTAACATCATCACGCATAAAAATTCTTTCATTTAAGGACCGTGCGAGTCTTTCCCGTGTAAAAATGGGGGTGTTTGTAAT